>NC_067400.1:6678686-6811186 GCF_016432865.1 Antechinus flavipes | reverse complement strand
CAAATACAGTCTATTGATAATGGATTGAGCTTAAAGGCTCAAAAGAGTGTGCTGGATTCTGAACTTAATGGGATTAAATTGACTCACTCCAAAGGGGAGGGATAGTAAAGCAATACAAAGTGGGGAAAGCCTCTCTTCACCTCCTGCCTGCAAGGAACATTGCCAAAAGATTCCAATTCTACTGTATTTCTGAGCTCTATTCATCCTAGAAGAAGCCAGAGTCATCACAAACAGAAGGGAGCTGAGAGAATTTCTCCTCAGAATCGTGTCCCTTGTCTTTTCTTTGAAATCCTTCTGAGTGACCTGCCATTGGTGCCCAGGACTTTAGTCTACCCCAGATTTCATTGGATCTCCCACTTAGCCTGATTAAAAAAAAAATCAAGGATTGCATAATCCACTGCACTAATCATGGTAGGCACAAAAGAAGCAGTGAGTTGTACAGTTAACAAAGCACTGGGTATCAAGTCAGGAAAACCTGACTTAAATCCAGCTCCAGACACTCATTGTGTGATCCTGAGCAAGTCACTTAGCCAGTATGCCTCCATTTCCTCAAATGCAAAATAGGGATAATAATAGTATCTACCTCTTCCAAGGTTGTTAAGAGGATAAAATGAAATGATAATTACTTACGGGCTTTAGAATACTGCCCGGCACATAGTCGGTGCTTAATAAATGCAAATTCCCTTCCTTCTTAATATATACTCACTGAATTTCACATGGAGAAGAAGAGATTTTCAAAGGCTGTTATGAGCAAATAAGAAATTAATACATATTATGTTCTGTTTGTATCTAAAAGGGGGAATGATTCAAAACTACCAATAAGAAAGTTTTGATATAAAGAAAACATAAGGAAACACACACACACACACACACACACACACACACACACACACATACACTTCCTAATTATTTGAGATTTTCTTTTTTTTTTAAGTAAGACTTTTTATTGCTCTTTTTTAAAAATAACTTTTTATTGACATATTTGAGATTTTCAAAAGAAGTTGGGAGCTGCTCTTTCTTTAAAGTCTTCTACCAAATTGGATGCCCATTTGGGTATGTTGTAGAAGAATTCTTTGGGGGTTAAGTCTGGACGGGATGGCCATTGAGACCCATCACAACCATGAAATTATATGTGCTTCTGTTCTAGGCTCAAGAAATGTCTTCCAAAGCTTTCATCTGCATTAAAAATGCCTTGTCAGAAGCAGCTGGTTGGTGCAGTGGATAGAGAACCAGCCCTAAAGTCAGGAAGAACTGAGTTCAAATCTGACCTCAGACACTTAATACTTCCTAGATGTATGACCATGGGCAGGTCTCTTAATCCCAATTACCTCAGGAAAAAAAAAAAAAAAGCCTTGTCCTATATTCCATAAAATTTATCTCGGACCCTAAACTTGTTTTGTTTTTTTTCCTACAGAATAAGAAAAAAAATTGCTAAGATAGAGGAAGAAAACAATATATAAATAAATAGCTCAGCATCCCTATAATGGCAGTTTTCCGAGCCTTAGGTAGAAAAAACTTAACAGCACTGATGTGGTATGGATCTGCTAATGTAAAGCCATAATAATACAGAG
The DNA here is from genome assembly GCF_016432865.1 of Antechinus flavipes. Lineage (NCBI taxonomy): Eukaryota > Metazoa > Chordata > Mammalia > Dasyuromorphia > Dasyuridae > Antechinus > Antechinus flavipes. The sequence continues at coordinate 6,809,615 of NC_067400.1, read as the reverse complement.
ATGTCATAATAAGATTATTCCAAATATTCCAAACTATTTTTTTTTTTGGAATGATGAGACATAATACTGAAGTGAAGTTTCCAGGACTGGCCAAATTTAGTGGGAGTTGGTGAAGGGTATTGATACTGAAATTCTGTTGAGTACCAGAGATCAAGATCATTGGGCCATTGGCTTTCTGATTCATTGATTGATGACTCACTATCCATAAAATGTTTGCCTTTTAACTAAGGCTTCCCCCCTAACATAAGTTTCCTCTAACAAAAGATACAAGAGGACTACTTTACTTCAGATCAGTAAGGTTTGGGATTATAAAGGATGAACAAATATAAGGTTCTTTTATCATCCCTAATTGAATCCTTGATATTTCACTCACAAGTACCAGAGATAAGAAGCTAATGGGTGATTAAAAAAATTAAAATCCAATTTATCTCCAAGTGCTAATCTGTGCTATTAATATAATAAGTTATTTATGGGATCTCAAAACCCCATATGTTCTGAAATCAAGAATGTTTTAAATTTCTATAGTGGCCAAAAAAGTCCCATTAGGTGACCCAAAGAAAATTGCTTTTACATTGAAAATAATGAAAATAGTTCCATCTTCAATGATCTCAGATCCTATTGAAGGGGAAAAAATTATATGAAGTAAAATTACAATGCATACTGTGTACATACATGCATATAAATACATACACATAAAATGATTATTTTATTATATTTTATTTTTTGATGGTCATAGAGAAGTTTATTCTTATTTTTAAGTGTCTATAGATCACAGGAAGATGAAACATGGGAGAAAACACTTAGGAGATGGAGAAGGAGAGCTCTTCATAACTACTCTCCACTTTACAACCCCACAAGGATGGGCAAATCTATTTAACCTTTAATCTCTGTTCACCCAATAGCCCAATAACTGGAGAGAGGATTTACAATTTACTGGCACTAATTCTAGCCATCTTTTCAGACTAAACTATTATTTTAGTCAGAGGTGGCCCTAAAAGCCACTTAGCATTTGGGCTCCACAGGCTAGTCAGTCATCAGACAATTGAGGGGTTGGAATCTCTGCCCTCTGAGGTTTCTTCCAGATCCACCTCTATCATCCATAATCCCATAGCTACAAAGTCATAGAAGGGGTGACAGCTCTGTAGGAAGAGCAAGTACACAAACTGTCACATTGAAAAGTCATTAAAGTGTTGACACTTCATGCAGATTTATCGGTGGATCCCTATTTGTTGCCTCCCAGGGCCAGAAGTAGAACTGATGAGCCCAGAAATGGGGGAATGAGCACTCATACCAATCTAAATGTGGTAAACAGTAGGTACTAGTATTTGAGGGAAGTAGCTTCATCTCTCAGACCTCTCTTTTGCTCATCTGTACAGTGGGGATAAATACCAACAATCACCTGAATCACTAGTGAGGCGGCCTCACTGCCAAGCTCTTTGTCTGAGACAACAAAGCCCCTGAAGGGCCGTCAGTGTGTCACTGGATGTCTCTTTCATTTTCTCTTCTCCATGCTGGTAGTCTACCCAGGTTCCTTTGAGGTCTTTACCTGCCTACTGGAGTTTTGCTCTCCCTAAGCTGACTTGGTTGAGTGATCAAAGCCTTTCCCTTGAGCACCACCCATTGGCAATGGCCTTGACAATGGGTCTCCAGATTTCCCTTTCTTTCAATCAAGCTGTCATGCTGAACAAATCTTCGTGATTTGCACTGAAGTACCTCTGATCCACACCCTGCTTTCAGCCTTCCCCTCTACCCCTCAGGCAGAAGGTGTTCCAAAGACTTACTCATAAGCACCCAATACATCTCTGGAGACTGGCTGGTATCCAAAGCTCAGGTAGGAATCCACCCTGGTTCTGAGCTCAAGAAACTAGGAAGGTGGTCTCGAGCACTGGAGTCCAAATATAGACAGGGCCAAGGAAATGAGTGCTGGACACAAAAATAAGTCACGGGCCACAAATAATTTACTTCAACCATTCCTGGAAACAGTTGAAAGATTATACTAAAAAAGGGGAGGAAGGATTAAACTGATCACACACATTGATCTAGAAAATCTCAAGGAATTTAAAGAGAGAACACTTCAATATACACTAAAATATCCATCAAAATCCTTTTTATGGAAGGAAAAACCTAAAAATGTGACTGGCTGCTGATTAAAGAATAAACTTTTACATAAATACCGTGCAGTATTCGTGCACATAAAGAAATGAAGACAGAGGATGAGGAAAGAAATGAAGACAGAGGATGAGGAATTCAGAGAGACATGGGAAGTTTTAAAATGAACTGAGACAGATTTAAATGAGCTGAAAGGAAAACAAAAAACAAACAAACAAACAAAAAAACAGCAGTAACAACTAAAAAAACTGACCGTACTTGCCATTACGTAAATGAAAAACTCACTAAAAGGATGTCATATTCTGGGTAATTCTCACAATCAGTTTTGGTTAGGGGAAGAAAATAGAACATATGTCCCTTCTATTGCTCAAAGGCATGGGATGATGAGCGCAGAAGGTTGCATCATTTCTCAGATGTGGCCACTGTGTCAGCTACTTTTGTTTCATTTTTATTCTTTGATAGAACATTCAAGGACTGGACCATGAAAACCATGTGTTAAAAACCTTTTTTTGCATGGTAATATAGTGACTGTGACTGAATTTGGAAAAAAAAGTTTGGTATAGAGAGCTAAAGAAAGAGTAGAAAGAAAATACTGTGCGCATAATGCATATGCTTTTTGTGGATACCCAAAGAGATCTGCCTTTTGAAAAAGAGAAGGTCATCAATTAAATGGTACTTATTGAGAAGAAGCTAGCTTATTAATCAGGTTCAGGAGGGGTATAGGATTCTGGGGAAAAGGCAATGGACCAAGAAAATAATCATGTTTGTATAGCTAACAGGTCTCTGAGAAACGTATCCCCTCATAGCTTTGAGCCCAGGCAACTCAGTCTATCTTCAGAATGGCACAGTGGGAGGAAGGGAATGAGACATTGGGTTCTTGGCCATTGTGATGTCATAGAGCTGAGCATGATGGAACTCAAGCACTTCTCTATGAGCAGTAACACTGGCTGACACCACTAGCTCAGAGAGTAGATAAATGATCTATATTGATTGAGAAAGTGTCCTCAGCAGGGGTCCCCATGCCAAGAAAACCCCAAAAACTATGATGACAATGAAGATGGCAGCAATGATGACAATGGCAATAAAGAGAACAGCAACAATAATGAGTAGATGGGCTTGTAAACAGAAATTTAGATGAGGGGATATCACATCATAATAATGATCCTTTCATGTTTTTCAGTCATTTTTCAGTGATGTCTGACTCTCCGTGACCGTGACAATACTGCGTATTTTCTTGGCAAAGATTCTAGAGTGGTTTGCCATTTTCTTCTCCAACTCGTTTTACAGATGAGGAAACTGAGGCAAAAATCTTAATGATTTGCTCAGGTCAGCTACTGTTTGAGAGATCAGATTTAATTCAGAACTGTGCCACTCAGCAGATGGATAGATAGAAAGAGACAGACAAATAAATAGATGAACAGAAAGAAAGAGAGATAAACAAAGAGAGAAAGAGAGAGAGAGAGAGAAATTTTTTTTAGAATATACTTTGCACTAAATACAGAATAAGTAAAAAATTGATAAATACAAAGACTTCTGTTAAGACTTGAAATCAGTTTCTCTAGACTCCCTTTCTGGATGTCCTGTCTGTATTCTCTTATGGTCCTTCAGGTATATTTTTACAAGTAACATTGCCCTACTTGCTGCTTCTCCTAGAATCTATTTCCTGACTTCACTTTTTTAAATTAACATAGAAAACCACCACCACCACCACCGATAAAGCCATCCTTTATCCCTCCTTTCCTTTGCCTGGCTTCCTATCAGCTTTCCATTGTTTTTTCCTGCTCTCATTTTCGCTAATTCCTAATGCTCTCTTCCCCTCCAAGAGGTGACTTTATGTTTACTTTGCCCAGAATTTGTACTAAGTTACCTGGGTCCATTCTGCCATTAAAACTAAAATATGTCAGCTCTTTCGTGGCAGGAGTCCCTTCTTTTTTGTTTAGATGTGTCCCTGCCTGGGTCTTCTCAGCATTTTACCTGCTACCTACATAAGTAAAAGTTCTTTGAATTGAACTGAAGGGAAGAGAGATGAGACAATCGAGTGGACCCAGAAGCCACTGGTTTTTTATGTGACTTAACAGGAAGAGAAGGTGGAGCACTGAGTAATTCTGCAGTGTGGTAACAATGGTCAGGAAAGAATTTGTCTCCATTCCCCAGTTTCCAATAATGCACACAATGAATGCGACTAGCTTATTTTTAGCAGTAGAGCATATGCTCTTAATCTGCAGAAAGAAGGAATCTATTCCGGCCTGGAGGAGGCATTTTCTTCTCTTCAGGGGAATTTGTGCTTATTCAACATGAAATTTCAGAAAATCCTGGGAGGGCAACAGCAGCTGGGAAGAAACAGAGCCATTCATTTGACCCTGGCTGCGTCTGCTGGGTGGTGCTTTCTCATTACCTGTCTGTTTCAATGGAGCATACAGGATTTAGTCAGAGGACGTGAATCATAGGCAAAGCTTAGGAAGGAATCCCTTGTCTTAATCCTTCATGACCTGGGGAAATGGCATCTCCTTGGGCTACCCATTAAAAGCAGGGCTTCCAGACAAAGATGGCCCTGGTGAAAGGGCAATGTGCTGTAGGGGAAAGGAGTCTTGGGTATAGAATTGGAAATTATCGGTTCAAATCCTGATTCCAATCTATTACTAATTGACATAACCAGATCCCTTTGAGGACTGAAGAGATGGTCTTTGGGAGCCCTCCCTGATGTTCCATTCTGTGAATCTGTGGGTGTCGATGAGAAAGAGTGTGTCATCACAGATGAAAACGCTGCTTCAGATCTGGGAAGAGTTGCTGCTGCCCCAACTCCTAACAATGGCCAGGGACAAATTGGCCAACTGCTCACGATATCCCAAAACTCTCATTTAGATAGATCAGATGCAGATAAGAGGCCAACCTCCATTCATGGATGAGATTTCTTCCATATACATTCACATAGGTTCACATACATGATAAAATGCATCATAGGATCATGGTATTTATAGGAATAGGCATTTATCAATATTATTTGTCATTTTAGAAGAAATGGTTTTTGGTTATAAAAGAAAACTAAACTTTTCTGATGACACTTAGTTTTGAGCCTTAATAGTTCCATATAATCCCAGTTTGGTAGGATCCCCAATCCAGAGATGTGCTGAGGTCAGTTTGGCGATGGTTCTATACTCACGGACAAGAGCCAGATTTTAAATTTTCAGCGTTGTTATGTTTATCTCAGAAATAATCAAAGCCTATAAATTTGGACCTGGTTTGTCCATTGTCTAGAATTGAGCATTTAATGGAGAAAATGTTACTTATGTACTTTCAATTTTAAAGTACGTCCTCTGTATATTTTCCAACCTCAGAGACCTGATTGTCAAACACAACCACACCATTGCTCAAACACCAAGGTTTTTTAAATGACCCAGGTCTTGTTAATTAAGTTCAATAGGGTCTCCAAGTCCCAAATTCATCAAATATCCTTTCTACTCCTCTCACTTTAATTTACCACTAATGTCACACACAGCAAAACTTCACAAACAGCCACTATAATAATATCCTCCTTTTTCTCATTAGAACATGCTAATAGAAATGGCAACAATCCCAATCCCGGACCCAGGCCTCGAGAGCCCTGGTGCCCATTGAGTCCTCAGAGCACCTTGTACATCTCACCAGATCTTTCATCAGAACGCTTGGACGACTCCAATCTTGTTATGGTTTCCCCATGGAATCCTCTCATGACTCATTATTTCACAGATGACAGTGTTTTAGTGCTTAAAGTCTCAAACACACTGGGATCAATAGGAATCCATGTACCAATGCTTAGATCAGGAGCCCTTTGAGCATGGGGACCATCTCTTGCATCTTTTTATAGCCCCAGAAATTAGCCAAGTGATCAGCACATAGTAAGCACTTAATAAATGTTTATTGAGTAACCCAGTGGACCAAAGACAGGAGCCAGTGGCAAGATGTTCAGTTGCCACTACTTGGGCTCTATCCGCTCCTCCTACACAAATGGATAAAACAGGTCCAGGTTTATCCTGGGGATACAACAAATACATGGTGCAACGTACAGACAGACATGTCCATGCTAAGGAGAAGCACGTAGTCTCTGTTCAAACAACCTGATGCTCAAGATCAGACTGAGTATTTGGCAGTTCGGGGGTTGCTATGGGCCAGCGCAGTTGGAAGTGTCATCATCTGAAGGGGGCACGTCTGTCCCAGTTAACAGTTCAAAGCAGGTGGCGAGGGTTAGGCAAGTGGTAATAATTTAACTAGCATTATTTCCCATTCATTAAAGTGCCTTCTATAATTCATTGTTGGGTCTAATGACCACGACTAGACTGTTCTTCCAGGCAATTTATTGTTTCTCCATTGGGGCAAATAAATAAAGAATTTATGAAATGCCTACTATGTGCTAGGGGTGAATGAAAACAAAAGTCAGAGACTCCCTAAGTACAAAAATGATATGTTCTGGGTGGGGGATTTATATAACTTATCAATCCATCCATCAACAAACGTTATTTGTTACCTATGATGTTACTCTGTCATGTTATACTAAGAATGAAACTTGTATACAGACACAAAAATGGAGTTATATTCTAATGGAGGGGAGGATAATAACTATATCACTATATAAAATGATATATAACTACAACTATATAATTGTATACAAAACTATGTAGCTATAAAATTATATATACAACTATATATATACATACATTTGCTATTGAGTCATTTTGGTTATATTCAATTGTCTGTGCCCCCATTTGGGGTTTGCCATGTGCTTTTCCACTTCATTACAGAAGAGGAACAGACAAATAGAATTAAGTGACTAGCCCAGATGACATGACTGGTAAGTGTCTGAGAGCACAACTCAGGACCTCCTTACTCCAAACGTGAGTCCCTATCCACTGTTCTCCCTAACTGTATAGATGTAGATATAGGTTTAACTATAGTGGTAGCTGTAGATACATGAATAGATGCATGCATGCAAGTATATGTAACTTATGTGAAGGCATATATGTACGTGTGTGTGTATGTGTGTGTATACATGTATATAAACATAATTATATATATGTATATATATAGGATCAATATGAAGTTAAATGCAAATCATTATAAAATAGTGAAATATAAAGTATTTACTTCAAAATCGATGCACATATAAAGTAATTTGGGGAGGGAGAAGAAGGTATTAGCCCCTGGGAGGGGGGTTGCAGTGACAAACAAAAAACTCAAGAAGAAAATGTCATTTGGGCTAAGTCTTGAAGGAAAACAAAAACAAAAAAAAAATAAAAACAAAATGATTCCAAGGAGGAGAAAGAAGGGAGTGTATAAGAGCAGGTGTCATTAGCATCTTTCTGGACTGAAGAATGCAGATATTGCAGCCTCTGAATTAATAGGTTCATAAGTCAAGTCTTACCCTGAACCCCTGATTCTGATCATTGGAAACAGGGGAAGCCCCATTCAAATATAACAATAATATGGTGGGACTTGGAAATAGAACAATATCTTCTATACATGTGTAGATATAAAGAGAGATATTATAAGATAATTAAAAGAACATGGGACATTTTGCTTATCAGATTTGTGGATAGGCAAGAAATTTAGGAATAAACAAGAGATAGCAAATTTAGATATAAAATGGATAATTTGGATCATATTAAATTTAAAAAGTTTTTTTTTTTTTTTTTTTTTTTTTTTACAAATAAAACAAATGTAGCCAAAGTCAAAAGAAAAGCACCAAACTTGGGGGAAGGGGAAGGATTTTATTGACAGTTTATCAGATAAAAATCTCTCTCTCTCTTTCTCTCTCTCTCTTTTTTTCTTTTGGCTGAGGCACCTGGAGTTAAGTGACTTGCCCAGAGTCACACAGCTAGTTAGTGTTAAGTATCTGAGACCAGATTTGAACTCAGGTGCTCCTGACTTCAGGGCTAGTGTTCTCTCCACTGCATTATCTAGCTGGCTAAAGGTCTTATTTTCAAAATACACAAAATTAAATTTATAAGACTATGATTAATTTCTCAACTCATAAAAAGTCAAAGGATATGAACATGCAGTATTATGAATAAGAAATCAAAACAATGTGTAGTCACATTAAAGCTCTCTAAATCATTATTGATCAGAAGAATGCAAATTAAAACAATTTTGAGGTATCATTTATACCTACCAGATTGGGTAAACTGATAAAAAGGGAGAGTGACAAATATTGGAAAGGGTATGGAAAAATTCAGACACTAATTCATTGTTGGTGGAATTGTGAACTGACTGAAAAATTTGGAAGAACGTTCCGGGATTGTGCCCAAAGAATTATTCAACTCCATATACACTATGAACCAAAATACCACTACTTTGCCTATTTTTCAAAGATACTTAGGGAAAATGGAAAATAATCTATATGTTCTAAAATGTTTATTGCAACTCTCTTTGTAGTGACCAAGAACTAGAAAATGCAGGGATTTCCCCATCAATCGGGGAATGGCTGAACAAGTTGTGGTATATGGTGGTGATAGAATACTACCGTGCTATAAGAAATGATAAGTTCAGTCATCTTAGAAAAAAACATGGGAAGATTTGCCCAGAACAATGGGAAGCCAAATGAACAAAACCAAGGGAATATAGTCTACAATAACAACAATATTTTTTTAAAAAATAATTTTGAATGAATAAGTTACTTTGTCTATAATAAATACTGAAAATAAGTATAAAGAACAAATGGAGTGACCCTATGTTCATCCAGAAAAGGAAATGATTAATTGATAGGTTAATTTTACATTTATATACCTAGTTGTGTCTCATGGCAGACATCTCTGAGGGAGAAGGAAAGGGAGGAAAGAAAAAAAAAGGAAATTTATACCATAATTTTGCTGTCTATTTGAAAGGAATAGCAAGTTGGTACATAGTAGATTTGCAGTTTTATGTGTAATCATTTTTATTTGTACTGTTAGAAAAAATGCTTGATTTATCCCATAAATTAAAAATAAAATAAACTGAGAATATTAAATATAATATGTAAACACATATAAAACACGTGTGTGTGTGTGTGTGTGTGTGTGTGTGTGTGAAGTGGCATAGTACAGGATTAGCATTGAAGAACTGAACCTATCTTGTTCCTTACTCAGACCTGTCATATCTGTGTGATCCTGGGTAAGTTAGTTAATCACTCTGAGCTTTATAGAGCACATCATCGTAGATTAGAACTGAAATGGAGACTCAAGGGCATCTGCTCTAACTTCCTCCTTTTTAGATGAAGGAAATTGAGACTCAGTAAAGTTGATTTGTTCAGAGTCTCAAAGGTCATCCCTGGCAGGGCTATGATTTAAACTGGGATCCTACCTCCAAAGGCAATGAGCATTGCACTCTATTGGGCTAATATTGAGATGGCCTTTGAGCTGCATCTGTGGAGATAGTTCCTAGGTAGAGATGGAGATTTGAAATCTTTGATGAAAAATGGACATGATGATGCTTATGTTTTCCAAGTCCAGGGAGAAGCTGGACTTCTGGGTTATTTGCCTGCACCCCTCCCCTGGCCCTGGGAGGGAGATCCATTAAAATCCGGAATGAGAAATTTTTGTCATAATTGTTAAGTGCTCCCAAATGCCATCTGCCCTGATTTTGAAACTTCTATCCTCCCAACAGAAAATCCATTCAGCAATTTTATGGTTAACACTTGAAGTTTGTGGTCTTTAAGAAAACAAGCAAACACTGAAAATGGAAAATAGCATTTTTCAATTTGTTCCCCCTGCTTATCATCCAGACATAGCTTAGGATGTTTTGGTTTTTCAAAAGGCTCATTTTGTTCCCAAAGAGAGGTGGTCCAGGATAAAAATCCCCTGGGGTTGGATCTAGAGACCTGTGGTTACAAACACTGCCACTCATCTCCTTTGTGACCTTGGCAATTGTGACAATTCCCTTCCCCTATTCAGAGGAGCCTTTGTTTTCTCATCTGTAATTAAGGGGCTGGACTAGAACAGGGAACTCACCTTTTTAGGTTGAGGATCCCTTTGGCAACCAGGAAAAGCCCGTGGACCCCATCTCAGCATAAAAGTTTGGTGCCTACATTCATACTTGTAGCAAATGATAAATTTCAATTAGAACTGAGCCAAAAGATATTATATCTTTTCCTATCCAAGTCCATAGTCTTCCCCCACCCCAAACTCAATCGGGGATTCATGACTCCCAGATTAAGAATTTTTCATCTATGGGGGTTCATCTACAAGTCCTGGGAAGGATTCCAATTTTAGTCAGTGGACATTTCTTTGTGTTGCTTGAAATCTCAGCCTCTTCGAGATCCTGCTTTGGCCATTGATGGGAATCCAAAGACAGGCTGAAGGCCATCTGCTTTAAAATCTTTCTTTTTTGTGGTCTCTGTCTTGGGGTTACATAAAAGTGGTCAGATCCTGATGTCTGGATGTCTGCTTACAATCACTATGGCTAAACAAGCTGTTCACATGAAGGCTTGCGGGTCTGGAATGATGAGAGCAGCTGCATTGAGAGCCGGGTAAAATGACCTGAGAAATGGAAGCCGGAGACTGGAGGGACTTCCCAGGCAGAAGGTGAAAATTAATCCGTTCTCTAAGCCCGGCTTCTTATTCTCATCTTCAATACCATGTTAGGGGAAAAGGATGCTATTGGGATTAAGCATGGTGGTTGGCTCAGTCCTCCCGTTTAGCCACAAGAGATCATATTTTCCCAGCTTACCTCTGTGTTAGAGAGAGAAAGGGGTAGGGAGTTTCTGTGCCAGGTTCCACTTCTCTAAGGCGGTTGCCCAATGTGGTCTGTTCTTAGTTCTGTTCCTGCCTCATGTCCTCTGGGGCTTTTCACAATTTCCATTTAGCGCACAAAGTACTGGCACATCTCTCCGTATTCACATCCTCTATTCACAGTGGTTCAACTCATCCGTCACTGAATCAATCAACAAGATTTTTATGAGTAGTTGTCATTTGACAGTCACTGAACTAGACCAGAAATTGTAGATATAGAAAAATCAAATAAATATGTTCTATAGGCACAGGGAACATATGGATAAACATCTGGAATTTGGTAATTTTTCCAAAAAAAGACCTGCTGATATTCTAGTATAGATGAGATCTTAATGATTAAGTCCTGGTAAGTCTCAGTCTAGACATGACTTCTTGGGCTCAAAGAGCAGCTAAATGTCTCTTTACATCTTCTCTTTACCTTGTGGCTGACTTTGCCTTGGGGATGGGTAATTCACTCATAGAAATGCCTTAAGACAGCATGGCTGTTGTTATTGTTGTCATTTAGGAAAGTCTTTCTAATGCCTTAACTCAGAATTTTGTTAGGTTTGATTTTATCTGAGATCTCCTGCTAAATATTAGACCATTTCTTTAAAAATACACAATGAAAAGAAACCTTTTTTTCTGACAGTTTCCCATCACTAGTAGAAGCTATACAATGTCCATTTCTATCAGTCAAACCTTGAGAAAAGATTGCACTTGGGGAGAGGGGAATCATGTGCCAAAAGTGATTTAAAGGAAGCCATGAAAGATATAAAGTCCATTTATATAGCAGAAGCAAGCCATGACTGCTAGGGTATCTCTGTATTCCAGTGCTACACACATAATGCCCAGAGAACCAGGGCTGGCTCTCGGTGGATTGAGTTTATGGGAGGCCTTGGATGGGAAAGAGCAGATGGTCTATGATCTGGACCAGTGAAGGTAGTATTGGCATTCATGGCATGGCAGATGCATGGAACTCTGGGTACCAGTCTATCATTCCACATAGACTATATAGGAATTTACCCTCCAGACAAAGCGGCCCATTTGCCAAGCTCTGTATCTAACGTTCCATGTCTCTTTCCCCATGCTTTTGTGATGGCTATTCACTAGGCTGGGAATATTCTCTTTTTTCATATGGACCCTTTAGAGCCCTAGCTTCTTTCAAGTCTTTCAAGTCATTCACATATTATCTCCTGGAGTGACAACCTTTTCATAGCGTTCCAACTGACATGACCACCTGTACTTATTTATTTATGAACATCTAGCTCCTTGATTGTAGGGAATATTTTTTTCTTTCAATTCGTATCCTCAACACCCAATATGGTGCCTAGAACACAATTAGAGATGAATAAATGCTCATGATTTCATTGAAGTATCGAATTGATGGGGGATGAATGAGGCTTCAAACTTGAATATTTGACAGTGTCACTCTAGAGATTTTCACTGCTGTTAGTACAAACTCAAGGAGAGGTGCAGCTTCTAAACTGGTGGGGGCTTTTTTGTTCTTTTATTTTTACTGTAAACCCCAAGATCCGTATTACCCTTGGCATCTGTATCTGAAAAGTGAGAATGAAAATAATAATGTCATTCATATATCACTGAAGGTTCACAAAGCCCTGTCAAAAACATTAACTAATTCCATCCTCATTGAAAACAAAATCTTTTGAGCTGAGTATTAAAGGGTTTATTACTTTCAATTTGCAGATTTGTATACTGAGACTAAAAAGGGAAACTGAGCATGGTCAGAGCTGATGTGTTAAAGTAGAGATTCGAACTCAGGTCTCCTCTGAAGCCAAATCTAGCTCTCGTTTCAGTATATCCAAGTCTATTGCCTGTCCTATAGAAATACTGATAAGGTTGAAGAGACAGAAGGAGATCATTGGGTAGAAAAGACAAACAGCCCATGTGTTAGCCCTGGAACAAGGTGTCTTCCTGGCTTTGATCAGAATTCCAACCACTTTTTCCCTTCCATGAGCTCTAGGACAATTTACCCCAGGGAGACCTTTGGTCACTAGAGGGAGGCAGCTGACAGATTCTATAAGCAGCTGGACTCAGTAGAAGAGATGCAAAGGTGAGCTGGTCTTCATGGGGAGTGCAAGTCAGGATCCCTGAGGGTGATGGAACTTTAATTTTAGTGATTTATGCTGGAGTCATTCAGTTCAACAAAAAATCATCGAGCTGGTGCTAGAAGAAAAAAAAAAAATCAGTAGAGATTGTCTTCAAGGAGTTTGCCTGAGGTAGAAGAGATATAACAAATACTCATTTTCAAATATAAAGGACATTTTGCAATAATTCATTTTTATGTTCACAAAAGGAGATTGAAAAGAGAGAAAGGAGAGTGTCATGACCTCCCTCTCACAAAAGGAGGTCGTGGAGCTTAGTTTTGAGTTTCTTTAAACTCCAAACTTTAAGTACATTAGGTGGGAGTAACCATTTTGGAACAGGGACTTAAGAAGTCCTCATTGTCTAGGACAAAGTATATCATAACATATCATACTCAACATATCCCCCTAAAAAGATCTTATTCTATTATTGTTCTATGGGAAATGATGAGCAGGATGTTCAAAGAAAAACATGGCAAATCTTCCCTGAATTCAAGTAAAGTGAAATGTACTGGTGTACAGAGTAATAGAAATGTTGTGGGATGATCAGCTGAGAATGATTTTGCTAATCTCAGAAATGAAGTGATCTCTGACTAATCTGAAGGACTTTTGATGAAAAATCTTATCCATACCCAGAGAAATAACTGATTGTATCTGAATACAGTTTGAAACATTTTCTCTCTGTCTCTCTGTCTCTTCTCTGTCTGTCTCTCTCTTCTCTGTCTTTCTCTGACTTTCACTCTGTGATACTTTATTTTTCTTGAGGGTTTTTCTTTGGGGGGGTGGGATTTACATTTTCTTTCCCAATATCACTTTTATGGAAATGGTTTGCATAACTTGACATGTGCTTTTTTGTGAGTGTTGGGTGTGGGGATAAGGGAGAGAATCTAGAACTCAAAGTTTTAAAAACATGTAAAATAACTTTATATATAATTGGGGTAACATAAAACTGTTAAACAAAAAAGATCTTATTCTCTTTCTACTAAATCTTCTCCTGTTCCTAAGATTCTTCATTTCTATTGAAGGATCCTCTATATGTCCAATCACTCAAAGGTTGACACCCTTATGGTAATCTTTAGCTTGTCCCTATCCCCATCATTCACCCTTAAAGTCATGAGTTTCCCAGACTTCTTGTTAGCAACTTTATAATTGCTCTGGTGACTCCTCTCCCTTGTCAAGCTACCTCAGTTCAGATTCTCAGAACTATTGCAACAATCCCATTCTTAGGTCTCCCTCTTGTTAATCTCTCCAATCAATCCTCCCCAGAGCTTCTGGGAGAATATTCCTAAAGCACAGTTTCTAACCACTTCATGCTACTCTCGTTCCCAACAAACTCCAGTAATTGCCCAACACCTCTACTATAAAGTCACAGCTATTCTGTTTAGCTTAATAGTCCATCACAATCTACCCCAAAGTCAAGCCAAGGAACATCATCAAGAAACCGCAATTGTGCTGAGGGCTGAGAATACAAAAAAAAAAAAAAAATCTCAGATTCTTCTCATTTATTTTCTCACAAGAGCTTTTAATATTTTCTATTTCTTTAGGTAACACATATATTTTGTGTCTCTCCCTATTCCTGCCTCCCCCCCACACCTACTTCAGATTTCTTACAGAATCTTGGTCAGTCCATTAATTTTCTAAGCCTCAGTTTCCCTCATTTGTAAATTAAGGGTTTGGACCAATAATAATTAATACTCTAAATGGGGGTGATGAGCTCAATACAGGATGAATTGGAAAAAAATGAACAGGAAGAAGTTTCTAGTATTAAGGGAATGGTTTCTTGGTGGTATTGTAACTAAGAACTGAAGGAATTCGAGGGGGGGCAGGTAGAAGAGATGAGGGGAGAAGGGATTCCAAGCAGGGAGAAGGGGTGAGGCAGCAGAGCAGATGGATAGGAGTCAAGAGGGGCAACGTGAAGAAGGCCGAGTCACTGCTCTGCATTGCAGAGCACATGGGCCACCAGGGAAAAATGGTGGGAAAGGGCCAGGCTATGAAGAGCTTTGAATGCCTATCAAAGGATTTTATACTTGCTCCTGGAGGGTATAAATTAGCCAAACTTTCCAGGCTTATCAGTCATTTTTCTATTTCCCACATTCAATGTTCTAGTCAATATTCTAATCTTCTAACTCTTGTGGACCATGCCTTTGCCTAGGATGTTTCCCATGACAGAAATGTCCTCCTCCCTTTTCAGAATCCTCCAGTTTGTAGAATCCCTAACTGCTTTCACAACTTTAATCAAATGCCACTAAAATAATATCTACCATTTATCTTGCTTTTTTGTGATCTCTTCACCTAAATATGCAGCACTGGAAATGATGCTGTATCTACTTATTTGTACTTTAAATTTATTTCTCTATCTTCATGTTCCTTTTTCCCTTCAAAGTGCATGTAATCACTTTAAGGGCAAGTGTTATTTTGTTTCTGTATTGCACCCCCCCTCCCGCCCCAGAATTCTATTCTAATATTCTACAATACTATTATTATACCCCTTAGTATTCATTTTGCTCAAGAAGGAAGGGAGGAAGGAAGGAAATAAGGAAGCAAAGAAGGAAGAAAGGAAACAAAGAGGGTAAGAAGGAAGGAATGGAGGGAAAGAAGGAAGGAAGGAAGGAAGGAAGGAAGGAAGGAAGGAAGGAAGAAGGAAGGAAGGAAGGAAGGAAGGAAGAATGGAAGGAAGGAAGGAAGAATGGAAGGAAAGAAGGAAGGAAGGAAGGAAAGAAAGAAGGAAGGAAAGAGGAAGAAAGGAAGGAAGGAAGGAAAGAAGGAAGGAAGAAAGGAAGGAGGAGGGAAGGAGGGAAGGAAAGAAACAGGGAGAGAGGAAAGGACAAAGAAGAGCTATTTTGTTGTAATTCAATTTATTCAATTAAATGAGAAATGGTTCACCTCCCATGGACAAGCCAATCTATGTTGTATAGGAGATACATACCAGAAGAGGACAATATTCTTACCCTCAAGAAACATAAGTACAATTTGAAACACAATGTTATAGATGTGTTCTCAAATATGATGAGAGGGCAGGGAAAGAAGAGATCACTTTCAATAGGGGAAAGCCTGGAGAAAATCAGTTTGCCATTGAGATTCCTAGTGATGTGCATCAATCAAGAGATGGTAATTGGAAGTGAGAAATAATTTGAATAGATTTATTGTCTTCATGCGAGTCTAGAAACCACTGTGGCTATAGAACAGACCATATGTTCTTTGGAGATCAGCCAGAGGACAAACGTCTTCATTCACTACTACCTGTGGCCTAGAGGATAGAGCTCCAGGTAATTATGTTCTTTACCCCACGACAACTCACAGCCACCATTTCCTAAGGCAATGGGAGGTCAGGATCCCTGTTGGGATGGAGAGCCCATGATGTTGAAATCACCCATCCTTGAAGTATGAAAGAAACAATACCTTGCTGTTCAAATACATGGGAAGAAAAATGACGGTGACAGAGAGAATAAGGATCTAAATCTCACCCCTGACACTTGTCAGCTGTGTGGCCATACACAAAGCATATCATATCTCTGAGCTGCAGTTTCTACATTGATAAGATGGAGATAACAATGCTTCTGAGGTAGTGGTTGTGAGTCAAATGAGGTAAGGTTGTTAAATCCCCGTTCACAAGTTTAAAAGATGGACACATGTCAGCTATTGCTTTTTAATGTCCAATAGATGGGACTTGGAAATCCTCTGAAAATTTCTATAGCTGTCAGTGTCATTGCTGATGTCGTAATGTCACATGTCTTGTGTAGAGAAGAATATGATCGAATTTGAGAAACACAGCTCAGAGTGAGGTCAGGATGGTCAATGGTTATGAGAACTTAAGGAGATCAGGAAAATGAGCAGATGGAAATAAGCAGGAAACTAAGACTTAGGGACATGTGGATATGTCACCAAGAATTTGTCCAAAGTCCTTTTTTTTTTTTTTTTGCCTTTTTCTACCTCTCCATCTGTCTGTTCCCATCTCTCCCTTTCTCTTCCATTCTCTTCCTTTCTCTGTCTCTGTCTTTTTATCTCTGTCTCTCTGTCTGTTTATGTCTCTGTTTCTCTGTCTCTCTCTCTCCTACCTCTTCTGTCTGTCTGTCATTATTCCTATGCCTGATTTCCTTGTGTACCCTCTGCTTGACCTTTGTGCTGGAATACGACCATAAGGAGTGGAGAAGAGAAGGGAAGGAATGGGAGGCCATCGGGTATCAGATGCTGAACACTGGGTGAGGGGGGAGGCCGGGACTATTTTTGCTCTGATATCATTGTTGAGTTTACCTCCAAGATGCTCCTCCTCTGTTTCTGTGTCCCCTTTGCTTTGCTGCTCACAAGTGTGTACCATGACAAGCTGGGAGCAGATGGGCTGGGGAGAAGAGATAAATATGACCCAAGGCGATATCACTTGAAGAACAGCTGAGTCTGGTCTAGTGTTTCACCAGATGGCCACGCTTTTAACCCTTCGTGTGTTTTGAGATGATTAGTTGGAATATTGCCAGTTGTGAAAAGTATATTTGTTGGTTATTAATAATAACAAACATCCTATTTGTGTCACCTTGATTGAAGCTCCAGGTATACCAACAACTAGTGACATGACATAGTCACTGAGCATAGATCCAGAGCCGAAAGTTACTTTTGCGGTCATTTGATGTGCCCTTCTCCTTTTACAGATATGGTCAATTGAATTTTCCCGGATAGTAAGTGCCACATCTAGGATACAAATCTCTGTCCTCTGCCTGCCAAGCTTATTTCCACTCTCATGTCTTCCCGAATCTCAATTTTTAACCTTGTAAAGTAAAGGTGTTGTACTAAATGGTTGTTCAAATTTCTTAGGATTTTGTGGTTCTGAGACATTTGTATCTGATCTCCTCTATGATTATTAACTATTTGGAAGGCATGAGGTAGAAGGAAGTACAGGAGAGCATCAATAAAAGCATCAGTAAGAAAAAAGCATTTGACAACTCAAGATCCCAAAGGGGGTTATGGGTAGATTTAGTCTACGAATACCCTGTGGGTGGCTGAGAAAATATTGTAGGTCATGGGAGCTTAATAGTGTGATGACCTGAAATGGAGTCAGGGAAGGAAAAGCGATCTCCTGACCCTCATTTTCCAGATGAGTAATCTGAAGCATAGGAAAGTTCAGTGATTTTCACACATGGGTCATACCTTGGTGATAACCCAAGCCTAAATGACCCCACCGAGCCGTGTGGCTGAGACGAGGACTAAGGTATCCTGTCTTCAGTGCTACATGCACTGGTGCAATCTCAATAATGCCAGCTGTCTCAACTTGCCTACTTTCCTCCCCGGCCAATGGAAAACCAAGAGTTCTGACAAGATGGGGGTGGAAAAGGAACTGGGATGTTCTCTTCAATTGCCCTATATGTTTATATAGCTTAAAAATTGGTCCATGCTCATCATATACATGGATTATCTGCCAAGACCTCTAGCATGAATTATTTAGGAATTCCAGATATGGCTTGCTTCTAACATTTTATTTCCACTTTTTATTTTATTACCAGACTGTCCCTACTTATATTGGGGATAGAGGAAGACATTATGAGCTATGGCAAATATTTAACAAAAGGCTGGAGTGAGGAGGTAGGGTGATAATATGCACACAACATACTTTTTTGGGGGGTAAATTGTATTTTTCCCAATTAAATACATATATAGTTTTCCACATTATTTTTATAAGATTCTTGAGTTCCAAAACCACCCCCTACCCCAAGACAGCAAGCAATCTGTTATAGGCTATACATGCCACAATATACTTTTAGGTTAATCTGAATTTCACCATTTTCCCCCAGCACTCTCTTCTATCTAGAAAATCAACAAATGAACAAAACAATAAATCGAGCCCTGTTTTGTTGTTTGCTGATTTCTAAAGTGTAATTACTCACACTGAAAATTTAACCATGAGATCTAGCTACTACATATATGTGTGAGAAAGACAGAAACAAAGACAGAAGGAATTCTGAACTTTACATTTTCCTAAATAAAGATTTAGAAAACTTATGAATTATCTCAGTTGATTAAACTTATCTGTAGAAAGAGCACTAGACTGAATTAGAAAGCAAAAAATCATCTAATTTCTTTTTTTCTCACGACTGCTCTTAACATTTTACTTTTTCTAAAGAGACAGAAATATGGTTTTTCTTCTTCCATCCTCTCTCCCTTCCACTCCATTCCTCCCCCTAATTTCCTGAATGACTTTGTCAAACAATTTATATTTTTTAAGTTTTAACTTTCTCAATTTCTTTTTTTTTTAATTAGGATTTGGATCATATTATCCATTCAATGAAATATTCAAAATAGCTTTTCTGTACCTACTGTGTGCTTGGCACTAGCGATGCACGTTTAAAAGTAACACAGAAACTGCTTTCAAAAGAGTTTGCTAGGGTGCTAAAGAGGAGGAAGATATGCATATAAATAACTATGATACAATTGACAAGGAGATAAGTACAAAGAAGAGACCTAGTTCAGGGCAGTGAGCAATCTGAGAAGGGTGAGATCATTTTCACCTGGGGGTGGGGGTGGGAGTTAGGGAATGTTTCTTGAAAGAGGTCATAGCAACACTAGGTTTGCTTCTGAAAGGGACCCTACCCTCCTTTGAAAACATTTCACAAGTGAGAAAAAAATAAGGCTCAAAAAAGCTAAAGGTATAGTTAGAATCTAGCAAACAGGGAATTCAGCCCCAAGTGTTCTGAATCCAAATAAGGAATCACTTCCTCAACCCATTTTGAGGATGATAAGAAGGAAGAAAGGGAAATAACCTGGTTAGATGGAAGAACAGTATATTCCCACTGTAGGAATAAGGAATTGTGTAATAATAAAAACAAACAAGCAAGCAAAAACCACAGAGATGACAAATAATCGGAAGGGAGGTAATAAAGAACAATAGTCCAGTTTGAGTGGAATATAGAGCACATGAATGGAACAAAAATAAAAGGTAAAAGCTGGAAGCAGCTCCAGAAGAGCACAGGGATGATGTCTTGTTTAGTAAATGATTCTTTAAGGGTTTTCTATGGTGCCTGAGGTTGCTGCTATTATTTCTTCATTTTACAGTTAAGGAAACTGAGGCAAAAAAAGTGTTTAAGTGACTTTCCCGGGGTCACACTGCTAGTAAATATTTGAGGCTGGATCTGAAGTCAGATCCCCCTGACACCAGGTTAAGCACCCTAGCTACTACACCATCTGGTTTACTTAGCACAAAAAATAGACCGCTAGAACATATACCTTTCTTAATATTAGATGATATGGAGGAGGGCCTCAATCACATTGGATGTATCACCTTTGGATGGCAAAGGATGGGCAAGAGTCAAACAGGATGGGCAGATACAGCGAGGCATCTATTTATACATTTGGAGGGAAATAATATGAAGAAACAGGCAGAAAGAGACAGAGGAAGGAAAAGAAAAAAGTAACTTTGAGTTGTGTGATGACCGCATTAGCACCATGGATACCTTAGAATCAGCTGGAGTCAGGATAAGCAAAAGTCCTGAGTCTTTATTCTTGGTCTTTAGGAATAGAAGTGACAGTGATGGAAGCAGGATCTCTGCAACCTCCTTCTTTCCTATCCACCGCCAAAGTGATCTAGCTAGTCTTACTCCACCCCCTAGTCCCTCCTACAATTCTCTGTATACACCAATTATCGAGCCAGCACAGGATAGTGGGAAGGGCCATTCCCCAAGTATATGCCCATAGAGTATTGTCCAATTGGTAATTAGCCCTAAGTGCTTGAACCACCTCAGTGCAATGACTCAAGAGTTTCAGCCCTGTACAGAGTTGGGGCTGGGTGATAGGAAGTGAAAGTAGAACATTAGGGGCATGAGAGTCAAGCTTTATGGGGGCAGGATGATCAATGGGTGAAAAAGTAAGGGTATACTACATTCAAGGTGGCAACACATATCGTCAAGACTCTAGTGAAAAGCTGTATCGAACACTGGATGAAGAAGCTAAAATTGGAGTGAGAGATTTAAGAATCATCTACAGAGAAAGGGAAATGAAGCCATGGGAAAGGTGGAAAGAATTAAGAGAGTGGGAACCAGCAAAAAGGAAAAGAGATCCCCAAACATGACCTTGATTGGAAACATTCATATTTAAGGGTACCTGAGAAAGATGAGGCCACAATAAAAAGGATGAAGCAGAAAATAAAAAATGTAAAAACAGAACCATGGAATGATACCTTTAGTACAGTAGTAATAGCCAATATCTGTTGTGAATCTTCTTGCATCCCCAGCAAAGATTGTTAATATGTATGTTTAGGTTACCAAGGATGTTTTTTTGAGCTGATAATTGATGATCAGAGCATAGATTTATGAGAGGTAACCAAAATATAAGCAAACTGGACTCTATTTATGGTTAGTAGGATTTTGATGTCTCCTCAAAAACTCTGCCTTCTCCATCTATCAGCTCAATCATTTGCTTAGACCTTTCCTTGCACTTTCATTTCCCTTGACTTTTTTTTTTTCATTGCAAAGCCCTGGAAAAAGCCAGTTATACTGATTGCCATCAATTATTCCCTTTGCTCATCTCCTTGTCATCTGGTTTTCAGCACTAGAACTTGACTGAAAGTACTCTCTTCAAAAGTATTAATTATCTACCAGCTGCCAAATCTACTTCCTTTTTTTACTGGCCATAGCTTTCATGATTTCCCTGAAGGGTTTGCACTGTTGGCCACTACTTCTTCTTAGATCTTCTATCATCTTTGGTTTCCATGATAACTATTTCTCTTACTTCTCATTTAATTTATCTGATTCCTCCATTTCAGATCCTTTGCTGGGACTTCATTTGTCTCCCACTGCTAAGAATAGAAGTGCCCCTCAAGTCTCTGCTCTGCGCCTCTTCTTTTTTCTCTCTAAACTATCTCATTTGGTGATCCCATTGATTAGCTCTTATGGATTCAATAATCATCCCTACATAAATGATAATGAAATCCATATAGCCAATCATATTTTCTCACTTCGCATTGCCAACTGCTGAATGGTCATTATACCTCTTCAGCATTTCAAAATCACCATGCCCAAAAAGGAACAATTGCTTAATTCCTTAAAATCTCTTCTCCCACATTTCTTTTTTTGGTCAAGGACACTACCATCTTTCCAGTCACCCAAGTTCACCACCTCAATGTCATTCTTGATGTTTTTCCTCTTTCTTCTCTTTCTTTGCCTCTTCTTTCTCCTTCTCTTCTTCTCCACTTCCTCCACCTCCTCCTTTTGCTCTTCTTATTATTCTTGTTGTTCTTCTTCTTCTCTTTCTTCTTTTTCTTCTTCTTTCTTCTTCTTATACTCCTCCTCCTCCTCCTTTTCTTTCTTCTCCTCTTCCACATCCTCTTTCTCCTTTCTTTGTTCTTATTCTCTTTCTCTCTATCTCTCTCTTTGTATGTTTTTATTTATCTCTGCATGTTTCTCTGTCTCTGTCTCTATCTCTGTCTGTCTGCTTGTCTCTTTCCTCTCTCAAAATACTATCTTTTGTCAAATTTTATTGATTCTGTTGCCAAATCCATTGCATTTATTCCCTTCTCTCTGTTTCTGTTGCCACTCAATAGTTATGGGCCTTCATCACTTCATGTTAACTTTATTCTTATTCTATTTCTGATTTCTAACCTTCTCCTTCTCTAGTACATCCTCCATGGAATTGACAAAATATATTCTGAAAACATACTTCTGAATCATCAATACTTATTCCTCTCAAAAATCTTCAGTGACTTCCTGTGGACTCCAGGGTAAAATGTAAGCTTCATAGTTTTAAATATAAAAGCTTCAAAGGATTCTGGAAAGATAGTACAGTAAGTCAGAAAACTTCATGTTTCCCATATTTTCCCCACAAATAAAAGAAAATTGTGTTTCTGAGTAAACACAAACCAGTGAAAAACAGATTAGGCAATACAAAGGTCCTCCTAGGACAACCAGAAAAGACCTAAAGAAAGACCCTAAGACTGGAGTTTAAACAGTATGAAGTGTAAACACCTCCAGACTAATTCCACAAAAACAACAAATGGGGAACCCTGGGTCTAGTTAGGTTCAGAGAAAGTCTCAGCCAGAACTACAGGAACTTTAACCTCCCAGATGGCATGTGTAGCGGTTTGAGTCTGGGTAAAAGTGAGCAAGTATTTGCTTATTAAGAGCTCCAGGCCCAGCTGTGCTGCAAAGAAGTGTCTCTGGATAAGGAACCAGCACAGCCTGTGAGGGCAGAAGCAGTAAGACAGGACATTGAAGTCTGTGGGCACTTGTGGGAGGGTAGAGCTCTTGATTTGTGATTACACACACATACATACACACATAAACACACTGCTTCTAGCTAACAAAATTTTACTAATTCAAAAATATTTTAATGGATGATAAGACTTAATTATCAACCCTTATAATACAAAGGTGTTTTAGGATAAAGGGAATCTAATTAGAAAGGGTCGGTTTGACTTCATTAGGAAGAGTTCTGATTGGATTTAATTAATTTCTTTCCTCCTCTCCTCCTCTTCATCCAATTTTTTCTTCCTTCTCCTTCTTGTTCTTCTAATTGCTAGCCTATTCAGTAAGGTCAGTAAACCTATAGATAACTAAAGCAAAGCATTTGATAAAGTGTCT
Organism: Antechinus flavipes; assembly: GCF_016432865.1. NCBI lineage: Eukaryota > Metazoa > Chordata > Mammalia > Dasyuromorphia > Dasyuridae > Antechinus > Antechinus flavipes. The sequence goes on along the minus strand of NC_067400.1, from coordinate 6,786,137 downwards.
AATATCATTCTGGTGGATAAGGAGTGAGATAGAGCAGATGAGAATAAAATAAGATGCATTCAAAACTGGTTGAAAGGCCAGATTCAGAAAATGGCTTTTATGGGCTAAAGCCAACAAGGCAGAATATCTCCACTGGATTACCACCCAGATCTGTGGTTGGTTGCATGCTATTCATCACATACATTCATGACTGGGGAAATGACAAAGATGGCAAGCTTAGAAAATATATTCTGAAACCAAGCTGGAAGAAAGCGTTCAGCTCGGACATTTTTACGGACTAGAGCTTAGTGCTGAATCTGGGAAGATAAAGATCAAAAAGGAGAATTATAAAGTCTTCAACTTGGGTACAAAAAAGTATCAATTTTCCAAATATAAGTTAGGGGAGGCTTGAAGAGAAAACAAAGAGCATGAAAAGACCTTAGAGATTGAGTTTTTTAGAAGACCAATACAAGCAGATATGGCAATCAACATTATTGTTATCTTTGACTCCATAAAGAGAAAGCAGATAGTTTTATTGGCTTGTCCTGATCACACTACATGGAGAGTTTTCTTTCTAGTGGTTGAAGAAAGACAGTGATACTGCTGAATTTGTCTAGAAAAGAGAGGTCAGAATGGCCAAAGGCATTGACTTGGTTCTCTTAAGTCCAAGGTCTCTTATCTATCATGGAAACAAAGTTCCAGTAATAGCTAGAACTCATATAGTACTTCAAAAGGTTCTCTTAAGTCTAAGGTCTCTTATCTATCATGGAAACAAAGTTCCAGTAATAGCTAGAACTCATATAGTACTTCAAAATTTCCTGGATTCTTTACTTATGTTATCTTACTCAATTATCCCAATAATTCTGTGACCTAGGTACTATTACAATACCTATTTTGCAGATGAAGAAACTGAGATTGAGAGAAGTTATATTAATGACCTAGATCACATAACTAATAAGTATCTTAAGGAGGTTTTTGAATTTAAGTTTTATTGACTCGAAAGTTGGGGCTCTATAGTCTCAAGATCTCAAGGGACTGTCCAGAAAAGGCATGACTTTAGCAAAAGAATCCTAAACCCAAGTGATATCAAGACAATACTATTAAAAGCTCAATGTGATCACTTCCAATGATAGAACAGCTTTTCTTTCACAGAAGATGATCTAGTCAACTAATGGGACTTCTCCAGACAAGTGTCTCTTAGCAAATTGCAGTAGAACTGATGACCATTCCTATGCAGAGTGATTTCCACCCAGTATATTTTTTTCCTCCCTCTTCTTAATGATAATTCTCATTTTAAAGAGAACTCATTAGTGAAGTAATTATGTCCTCTGCCTCTGTAATCAGAGCCCAATTTTCTAAAATTCTAAAATTGTCTCTCCTAAAAAAAAATACAAAACCCTCTCATCCACCCCCTCATGCAGTGCTAGACATTTTCTCAAAGCACAAGTTGTTCTGAACTTGGGGTATTCACTCTGAGAGTGCTCCAGACATTGTGCTGGGATGTAGGTTTATTGGCAAAAAAGCAGAATTCTCTTTCTTGGATGGGTGTTTGAAGGATGAGATATACGGCAATGGGCCTGCAGTTTTTTGTGTCTTTTCCAACTTTGAAATGGGACCAACAGAGAACTTTGAGTATCAGGGCCACTGAAGTAGCTAGATCCAGATATCGTTTATATATAGACTCTCTGGTTTATAGATGAACTCCCTTTATGCTTAGAAACCTGTAGAATAACAGAATTGTGAGGGTTCTCAAGAGTGTTCTCTACTAATCCTTAACTCAATCAGAATCTCTGACAAGGGGTAATCTTTGGCTTGAAGATCTCCAGTGAGGGGAAATCTGATCCCCCCCAGAAGCAGCATCATCTCCTTTAGGATGACTGATTGTTAAGATTTCCTTTAATCCAGCCTCAATTTTCTTTATTGTAATTTTCACCCATTCTCTAGTTTTATCTTCTGGGGCCAACTAGATTATGTTACTTCCTCTTCTTCCCCTTAATCTCTGAAAACAGTGATTATGTCCAACCTCCCCTAGGTCTTCTCTTCTCTATACATATAACTACTTCCTTTAATCAAGCCTCAGTTATCAGGAGATCTTTCACCATCCTTCTTAAAATATCTTTTTCAGAACCAAGCTCAATATTATGTATGTGATCGAGATATAGTAGACATGGCAGAAAACAATAGGCTCATCACCTCCTGGAAAAAATAGGACCACCAGGTCCTAGGGAGTTTTTATCCAGTGTGATAGGCTTCCCTATCACACTGTTAATTCATATTGAACTTGCAGGTCACTAAGATCTCCAAATCTCCCCCCCCCAAAAAAAATGCTGTTATCTAGAAAGGGGCTTCTTAAAAATTTTCCACTTGGGACCCCTTTTCATCTGAGAAATTTCTGACCCCAGGCATATAGATATAAAATAGTTATAGAAACCAAATTTTTAGTGTTAATAAACCATAATTTCATGAGCCCCTCATTCAGTTAGGAGAGTCCATATGGGCTGGGATATACAATTTATAAAACTTTGGTCTAGAAAGCTTCCTTTATTTCATATTTTGGGCTGAAAATTTTTAACTCAACTATCACATTTTACAATAATTCCCATTTAATTTCCTATTATTTAATTGATAGCACTGTACATAAAGGCAACCAGTGGACATGTTTCTTCCATGTGGGCCAGAGGTTAAAGAAACTTTTATATGGTATATCTATTCTTTTCTTACCATGTGGATTTGGAGGAAAACCTTTAGTTTCCCTCCTCTGCTTCTGGTGACAGCCTCACAAACCACAAGCCTTTTTCCTCTCTAGAGCTTCCTTGATTAATGACTGAGGAAGATTAGAAGCCTACAGAAATCAAGGGGGAAGGAAGATCTAGAAGAGATCAGTTATTGCTGAAGAGAGAGGCCTGGAAATTTATCCAAAGCATTTTTGCCTATCTAATTATAGAGTTCTTTACTAATTGCTACTTGGTGATGCCTCAGTGGTCTAGAATGGCCCTTCAAGCCAGCCCAGCCTTTCCTAGGAAGGAAAACTACAAACCCAAGACAAACATGAATCACTCAAGTACTTAGGGAAGCTTGTGGTAGAAACTAGATGACCAATTGGCCAAAACATGAATGTTCCTCCACCCCATTCTTACAACTCTCAGCACTTTTAAAATTTCTGCATCTGGTTAGGCAAGGATACAGTGTGTGTCCAATCACTTCTTTCCCTCTTTTCTACAGCCTAAGTCTCCTAGTTTCTCTCCTTGACTCAGGTTTTCCATTGTTGCTCTAAGAGACCTGCTCTGAACCAGTGGAATACAAAGGGAAAATGAGTCCCAGAAAAGAGGGTAAACCAATTCAGGCTAAATATCCTGGCTTTCCCTTTCCCTAGCAGGCCAGCTCTATTGAAGAAGGCCAAACTATCACAAGCTTTGTCTAAAGATCAAATCACAAAATAGAAACTCACCTTTCCTCTCTCCCTCCCTCCCTCCTCCCTCCCTCCCTCCCTTCCTTCCTCCTTCCTTCCTTCCTTCCTTCTTTCCTTCCTTCCTTCCTCCCTCCCTCCCTCCCTTCCTTCCTTCCTTCCTTCCTTTCTTCCTCCTTCCTCCCTCCCTTCCTCCCTTCCTTCCTCCTTTGTTCTCTTCTTCCCTTCCTTTTCTCTTTTTCCTTCGTTCCTTCCTTCCTTTTCCTTCCTTTCTCAAGGTTGTTCACAAGAATTTTTATGTGCTCCAAAAATACAAGCATTTGGTCTCTCTCCATATGAACTCAGTGGAATTGTAAATTAAATTCATTGAGAGAATTATCATTCCTGTCTTCTGCCACACTGATTCTTCCAGGGGCACTCCTCCTCCTGGATGAGGCTCTCAAGACTCCATTTCCCCCTCCTAATAAGTGTGTGTGTGTGTGTGTGTGTGTGTGTGTGTGTTTTTCTCTGCATGTCTGTTCCTTGTGTATATCTTTGCGTCAATAAATATTTGTATATGTATAAGTGCCTGAATGAGTATATGGCTCATTTGATTCTAGTCTTTAGATCCAGAGCATATGAGATTCTAAGTGGGATATTGTGGGTACCAAATAAATGTTTATTGATTGATTGCTTGTGGGTGGGGTGGGAAGTAAGGAATCATGCCAGCAGTTCTCTCAGCTTCAGAGTGCTGAGACATTCTCCAAAAGGAATTGCAAAAAAGGTCTATGTACATATGTTTGTATGTGTGTATGTATTTATACATGTGCATAGATGTGCATCCATCTGTGTGTGTGTGGGGGGGGAATCAGAGAAGCAGTCCTTTCTTTGTAAAATAAAGAATGGCCATATTAAATGTCATGCTAACATTTGGACAAGGTCGACTCATTTTCCTAATGCTCAACACATGGATTGTCGCAAAGTCACTTTGACAAATGTGCATTTGAACATTAGAATCATTCTCCAAGATTGCTTAAGAGATGAAATGGACTCAGGGCATTGGAAATGTAGACCCAGAGTAATGGGTTACAGAACTGGAATTCAAATTCCACCTCTGATGACAACCACTTGTGTGACTTATGACAAGTCACTCTGATTTTCTGTACCTCAGTTTGCCCATCTGTATCATGAGAAGCTTGGGCTAGATGATCTAAAATGTCCCTTTAATCTTATGAATCTATGAGCCTATGAAGTCCCACTGTGCCGGCAAGGCTATGGACATGGGCCCAATGATGAATTATTCATAATTTATCCTAGGACCGGTCTACAGGGCTTGCCATCATCAGTGAAGGGAGTAAGTACCCACACTGGTCTTAAACATGTTAAAATATCCTCACAGTGCTCTGCTGAGTAGAAGAGCTGATTGGTTATTGTTGTTCTGGTTATTGTTACTATTGCTAACAATAACAATAAGCTCCTTTCCCTCTCAGTATTTATAATGTATATGGGCTCTGGACAATGGATACATCATATATACAACTAACTGTATTTGAAAAAAAAATTAAAGGCACATGAATTAGCTATAAATTATAGTATCATATCACCTCAGAGATGTAAGGAACCACAGAGGGAATTCAGATTCAATTCCTTTCTAATGACATAGAGTTGATAAAGCAAAATCATTGTTGCTCTCCTCACAGCCATGTTGGAGAACTGTAAACTACTGCCATTAGGAGGATTTGGAAAAGATGGAATGGCTGGATATAAAAGGTCAGCATTGATGGATAGATTTCAAATTATCCATAAGTCCTCTACAAAAGTGCTTCAGGAATCTGCCCCGGTCTTGTATTACTTATCATTTTAGCCATGTTTTGGATGCAGGATATTGTACAGATCAACATTTTAGAATACCAGATAATTAAAGAAATATCTAAGATGCTTGATGACAGACCTGGGCTCAAAAAAAAAAAAAATTGACAGTTTGAAATAATGAACTGGATCTAATAAGATAACCTTTAAATGGAATGAATATAAATATTTATGTTTGAGTTTCAAAATCAGTGTTGTTATCATAAAGTGAATAAAGTTATGGATGAACAGCAGAGATGATGAATTTGGTTCACTTTGATTCAGTGGAACATGGTAGACCCCAAAGGTAGTTCCATTCCATAGTATCCACAGTAAAGGAAATTATGATCCCACTATATTCCATGTGGGTTGTATTACAGCAGTTCTAGGAGAACCAAAATTATGAAAGTCTTGGAAAATATTATATATACATACATACACTAATTAGAGGATCTGTGGTTATTTAACAGGTAGATTATTCTTAAATAAGGAGGGAACAATATGTAACTTAAAGGAAATTAAAGGTTCTTTTGTATAAGAGCCTTGTGCTCCTTGACCCACAGAGCAATATTGGGAACTTTAGGTGAAAATGGGAGGGGGGAAGTCCAACTTAGACTCAATGTAAGAAATCCCTTCCTCAAATTCAAAATCATCAAAATGTCCCTCATTTGAAGTCCTCCAGTGAAGATTTTTATTCCAGATATTCTGGGATAGTAGACTTAGACTTGCTATTCACTGAGATCTCTTTCACTTCTGAGATCCTTCGATTTCACTCTCTAGTTAGTCATCATGTGCTTTTATTGACATTGATTCACAGAGATAGATTTGCATCAGCTTCCAGGTCATGAGCAATGGGGAGATTCATGGTTGTCTACAGTGTGGCAGAGGTTTGGATCACGGACAGACCAATCCTCCTGTCCTTCATGGGAATTAGATAAACATCATCAAGTTTAAATAACTCAGAAGTTCAAATTTGTAAATCTTCCAAGTTCACAAACTGCAAAAGCCTGTGGAATCATCCAGGGGTTCAGTGAGCTATTGAATAATATCCTAAATGAAACATTTCTGTTCCCAATAGTCTGGCTGGGCACAAAAATAATAATAATAATAACAATCGTTTCATTTGTTGTTATTAAAGCAGGCTTTTTTTAACTTTCTACAAAAGACTCTCTAAGTTCTATGTTGTGATCTTGTATTCAAACTACACTCCATCCCAAGTTTCATCAAAAAAAAAAAAAAAGAAGAAGATATAAATGCATGTTAACTAACAACTGAATCAGCTACTGCCTTCAATGTGCAGCAGCAATTCAAATGTTTGTTTCTTTTTCATTCTACAAATATTATTTAAAGCACTTATTATAGGGGAGGTTCTGTTCTTAGTGCTAGGGATACAAAGCCAAAAAGTGACATAGTCTTTATTCTGTGGGGGTGTACCTAAAAAAAGGGAGGGTATGGATAACATGGGAACAAAAATTCTCAACTGTATCTTTATTGTCCCTGACAAAAGTATTTTCTCCAGAGAAAATTGCCACTTATCCACATCTGCCCACTTTAGGCAACTCTTGTCCATATAACTAGCTGTCCTTCTAAAGGGTCTTACAAGGGATCCACCCACAATGTTCTGTAGACCTGGAGGCAAAGGAGAGTTTCAAAGAATTTAGGAATAATATGAAGAGGAAAAATAAGGAGAAATGAATGAAAAATAAAGGAAAGGGATAATAAGTAACAACAAGGAAAAGCTTAATGAAGAAGGGGCCACCTGAATGAAATCTTCCAGAATGATGTGGATGCTGAAAAAGAAGTGGGGAAAGAGCAGTGCTGACCTAGGGGATTGACCATGTGAACACAGGGCAGTGGGTGATGTCATGATGGATTTGAAGGAAATGCAGCCATCTTTTTATGTCTAGAATGTAGGGTATATGAAGGAGAGAAAGAATGGTAGAAAAAAAGATCGGGATGCAATGCTATCCTTATGGAATGAGACCCTTCAAAGTCAGCCTAAGGAGCTCGTTTTTAGTCATAGAAGTACTTGGAAGCCATTGTATGATTTTCAACAAAGAGTAGTACTGGTAGGGTGGTGGGGGTGGTAGGAGGAGTATACAGTGAGTTAAAATTTGCAAAGCATTTTACTAAAATTATCTCATTTCATCCTCCCAAAAACCCCAGGAGGTAGGTACTATTATCCCTATTTTGCATCTGTGGAAATTGAGGCAAAGAAAAGTTATGACTTGCTCAGAAGTAGACAGATTTGAAATCACATTGTTCTATTTGAAGTTTAACACTATCCATTGTACCACTTTCCAATAGGCAGGAAATACTGGGAAAAATATTCAGGCTTCAGGCAATAAGACCGGTCCTTGCGATTACACTAGATGAGAAATGATGAACTTCTACTCAGCACCAGAACTTGAGAAGCAGCATAGACCATTCATGTAGAATATTGTGGGAGCACTTATCAGTAGAACTTGTTAACAGTTCTAAAGGCATCTTGTTATGACATACAAATTATTAAGTAAAAGTTTATTTAAAGATTAAGTAAAATATCTATTTTGATGACTTTTTAAAAAATGTAATTGGCCTTTTGTATACATAGAATATAGATATATACATATATGTGTATGTATGTGTGTGAATTACAAGATATATTACAAGTATGCCATGAATAATAAAAAAAATTAAGTCATAAATAAAACATCATTTTAAAAGCATGAAAAAATGGCTGGAAAAATCGTAAGAAGGAATTGTTCCCACAATGGTGGGATAACCAAGAGTTACCATTGTGGAGGGGATATAGAAGCCTATTGTATATGTCCCAGATCTAGGAGTTGCCCTAATCCACTGATATCATTTGTCCCATAACTGGTCAAAGAATGAGAGTTTATTTAATTAGAAAGCATCTGCATAGAAATTATAATTGTATCCATGGAAACTTATGATATTTCCAGACATGAGAGGAAAGAGAGAGGTCTCAGGATAGAGTTTTGGTTAGTGGATATGATATAGATGAGGAGCTAAAAAGGGAGAATTGGGAATGGTCAGATAGACAGTGGGGAGACGGGAGAGAATAGCAGCGTGAAAACTTTGGAAAGAGAGAATATCAAGGAGAAGATTTTATCAGTAATGTCAAATGATGCAGAGAGGTCAAGAATGGTGATGACTTAGAAAAGGCAAATCATTCTATTAGGTATTTAAGAAATCAGCAGTACTTTGGGACAATTGTTTTAGTCAAATGATGGATCTGGAAGTCAAAATGCAGGGAATGATAGTAGAGGACATAGGGTTGAACTGAAAAAAGGAAAAGAAAGATAGGGGTTGATATTCAGACAGAATGGTAGATCCAATAGAAGTGTTCAAGAATAAAAAATGGGTGAAATGTGGGAGTATGTGGAGGCAGCATCGAATTAGCCAATGGCTAGAGAAATTACAAAGTTATAGGAGTGGCTGGAAGAGATGAGTGTCGTAATGATGGACACATCCATAGGGACATTGTTTTCTTCTGGTTTTTGGCCTCTCTGATTGATAGGAATGAAAAGACTCTATATATCAAAGGAGCCAAACTTGTCTAAAGTACTAACTTTTCAGAGCTGAAATCCTAGCAGCTGCTCTAGCAATTCAGCAAATAAACCAGTGTTTGGCACATAAGAGGTAATGAATAAACATCAACTAAAAAAAAGAGAGAGAGAGAGAGAGAGAGAGAGAGAGAGAGAGAGAGAGAGAGAGAGATGCCAGCTAATGATCAGAAGATTTTCATAAAGATCAGAGAATGTTCAGCAGATATGCACAGGTACAATTAGAGACACAGCAAAGAAAGTAGCATGATCCCATCCTCATAGTATCTGAGGGTCTTGGCAGCATTGGGACAGTGAATTTGACTGATTTTGCATGCCTTCTGCCTAAATATTTTTCATATTATATACATATATATTTTTTCTAGACAGCTCTAAGTTAACACACTCTACAATCTAGCTCCAATCTTTCTGTTTAGTCTTATTTCACATTATTTACATTCACATAGCCTACCTTGCAGTTAAAATGGGCTGATGCTATAAGTTATTCCGTGATTCTGCATTCATGCAAATCATCCCCAGTGCTGATTACATACTGCCTTCTCCATATTCCATATATATATATATATGTGTATATATTTATATGTATATATATTCCATTATATTCCTATATATATGTGTGTGTGTATATGTATGTATATATATACCTTTCAAATGTTTTCATCAGTTAATTTTCTTCCTGTGTGGATCCCATTCTCAAATTGTCTTGATGACCTATAGAACAATGTACCTGTACATGTATATAGGAACTGTTCTTGTCCCTTGGTTTGTGATTATATTGTTTTAATGTCCTGCTCTGAACTGTTATCCCCTCTAACTGTCCTCATACAAAAAAAGAATGGATGTCCTTGAGCTCATAAGCTAGTTTTTGGGGTATATACCAAAGCACAAAGTGCCTCAGATCTGTGGTAGATTTTTTTCCCATGTGTGATTGGGGAGGCTTAGAAGATAATTTTTTAAGTGAGATTTTCCAGCTTGGTGGGATGGTGAAGGTCATCTCCATGCCCTGATGAGGCTTTGGTATTGGTATCCTTAGGAAATATCTAACCCCTTCTCATGTGTGCTTTTCCTTAGATCACTGCTCTATGAAAAGAACACTGGTAGCCCTGTGGCAGCTAACTGAGATATTCAATCTTCTCTCTCTCTATTCTGAAACACTCCCATTTCCAAGAAATTTCTGTGGTCTGGCTGGGGCTCATCACTGTAAAGAATCAGAGCCAAGAAGTTTGGATCAAATAGGAATAAAGATGGAGGGAAAGCAATCCTGGAGCACTGCTCTTCAGAATTTTGAATGAAAAGTTAGAGGACTGACCCAATTAAAAAGTGTGATGTTAACAGTGATGACCAGAACAATGACCGCTCCCAGTGGAACTGGTCTAATGTGTATGTGTGTTTTAAATTCGATCTTCATTAAAAAAAAAAAATGCAAATAGTATTGTTTTTCCTGTTTAAGAGATGAGGTAATTTAGATACAGGGAAATAAAATGAAATCACTTGACCAATGTCACAGCTAGCAAATGTCTAGGACAGGATTTATCCAAGTCTTCCTGACTTTGAGTCCTGAATGCTGTCAATTAAATAATGTACATAGACATACTTGAGAGAGCATTGAAGAAGAGAGGAGAAATGGAGCAAACTCCGGTCTTCTTTGTTTTCCTGCTATCATAGGAAGGAAAACTTATATTAATTTATAACTAGTTCTAGTTCTCACATCTAAATAAACACAGATAGATAGACAGAGATATTTAAAAAAAACAAATGAATAAATAAATGAATGAATGAATAAATTCACAAGTGAGTAAATAGATGGAAAATGAATGAATGAAATTATTTACTCTCTAAGAACTAATATTCTACTAAGGGATACAATATGTACATAGCTAAGTATAATATCAGTTTAAATAAGAAACAAAAGAGAGATGTCTCTAGATGTCATATTTGAGAAGGCAGAGAGCAACTTAGCAGGTAATCAGAAGGAGTTTCCCAAAAGAGGGGGTCACCTGAACTTAGCCTTGAAAGTAGAGCAGGATTCCAAAAGACAGAAATGAGAAAGCAGGATGTAATCAGCACTGGGGATGACTTGTATGAACACAGAAACACAGAATGACTTATAGCATCAGCTAATGGCCCATTTTAACTGCAAGGCAGACTCTGTGAATGTAAATAAAGTGAAATAAGGCTAGACAGAGAGATCGGAGCCAGATTGTAGAGCGTGTTAACTTGGAGCTGTCCAGAAAAAGAACAGACTGCCTCACAAAGCAGTGAGCTCTCCTCCACTGTAACTGTCGCCAATGACTTGGATAAGGACTTATATGGCATGCTTATTCACTTTGCAGATGACACAAAGCTGGAAGGGATGGCTAATATGTTGACTGGCAGAGTCTGCCTCCAAAAAGATCTTGACAGAATAGAATGATGTGCCAAGTTTAATACGACAAAATTTAATGGGAATAAATGAAAAAAAAGTTGCATTTGGATTTAAAATCCAGCTTCATAGATGAGGAAGAGATGAGATGGTTAGACAACAGTTTATGTGATTAAGACAAATATCTGGGGATGTTGGAGAAGACCAGGATCACTGGTCATTTCTCACAATTGACCTTGACACTTACTAGGTTTTTGGAACATGAACCTCCAGAGATAACAGTTCAGACAGCTGAAACAATCAGATTTAGAAGCTCCATCCTGGTGTTTTTTTTTTTAATGAATAGTGGTACTTTAATATGTTTAGACACCCTCCAAACCCAACTATGCTCCATCCTGACAATCTTAACAGCTTTTGTCCTGGAACTCCATGCATGCTTCTTTCCTTCACCCTTGTTTTCCACTTCTTTCTCTGGCGACAGTAAACAGTCATTATGACCATTGCTTATGGAAAGAGTATCTTGTTTGACAGATCAGTTATTCCACTCATCATCCTGGACATCTGAGACTCCATTTTCCTTCTATTGGGCAGCAGCCCCATTTATGGGTTGTTGTTTTCCATTAGGATATAGGCTTTTTGAGAGCAGATTGATTAACTTGTGTCTTTATGTCCTCAGTATTCAGGAATTTCTGGAATATATTAATGATATAAATCATGATTGTCCTTCATTCATATGGGCACAGTGACATGGTGATCCTTTAGACGAATGCCCTTCTGTCTTGGGCTTCATCAAAAGAAGCATAGATTCTCCTCCGAAAGAGATGCTAGCACAGGATAGCAGTGTCTTCATTGTTCAGATCATATCTGTAGTATTGTGTTCCTGATTGCCCCATTTAAAAAAAAAAAAAAAAGATCATTGATGAATTGGAAAGCATCTAGCCTTCTATACCCAAAGAGAGGACTGTGGGAATTGAGTTTGGATCACAACATAAATTCTCACACTCTTTTTGCTGTTGTTCACTTGCATTTTGTTTTCTCACTCATTTACTTTCTTTTTTTTTTTTGATCTGATTTCTCTTGTGCAGCAAGAGAATTGTATAAATATATTTATACATATTGGATTTAACATATATTTTAACATATTTAATATATATTGAATTGCTTTCCATCTAGGGAAGGGGATGGAGGTAAGAAGGAGAAAATCTGAAACACAAGGTAACCAATGTTGTCAAATTATGCATGCATATATTTTGAAAATAAAAAGCTTTAGGAAAAAAAATGACAATCATCTTCAATCTAAAGATTGTCACCTGTTTTGAAGCATTAGGAAACCTAAATTTGGTGCCATGGCACAAATTACCATGCTCTGTAAACATTTCTGTTATGATGTAAAAACTATCACCTCACCCATCGTTGGAACTACAATTAAGTATATTTTGGATTTTGGTTCGTATATGACCAAGTAAATGGTATTAGTGAAAGGATTATACTTTTATCATCATTACTGATTCACACAATTCACTAAACTGATATTTCATTTCATTCAGTCGAGAAACATTCATTAAGCACCTACTATGTGTCAGACACTGTGCTAAGACAGACCCTGCTTTCCAGGAGCCCACAAGGTGATATCCAGTAGCATTTTAATGTAAGAAAAGTACTTTATGTGCATTTCCTCACTTAAACCTCACAACAACTGTATGATGTAAGTACTACAATCCTCCTCCCTTTCTTTTTCTTTTCTTTTCTTTTCTTTTTTTTTTTTTTTTTTTTTTTTTACAAATGGGAAAAGTGAGGTTCCAAGAGGTGCTGTGCCTTGCCCATAGACATACAGCCTGGTCATGGGGGGATGCTCGTTTTAAAAATAGGCAGACTTTGCTAGTTTGGAGCTTCCCAAATATTCCTATGCACTGATCAATTTATTTCTGTGATCTAAGTATCCATTTGCCATGTTTTGTGTCTTATAAGTATGTATCCTTCTTCACACATTTAGACACACTAATTTACATATCTATGCATATGCAAGTAATAACTGATTTTTCTGTGTGAACAAACTCTTCTAAAGTTCATTCGTACTTGAAGTATGGAGGAAGGGGAATGAAAAGAGGGGCAGATGTTGCAGTTAAGCATCTAGAAATAGCATCAGAGATTTGTGGATATAGGACCTATGTGTGAGCCAGAAACTTGGCTCCTGATAGATGGACCAACATGTAAGTCAAGTCAAATGAAGTCAAGTCAACAAGTTTTGATTAAATGACTTCTATGTGTCAGGCAAAGTGCTAAGTCCTAGAGGTACAGAAATATGCCAAAATGAGACCCGTACTTATTTAAAGTGTATAAGGAGTTCCAGGTGTGAGAAAAAAGCTATTGGAAAGGCTTTTTTGGGTGATTATTAAAATGAGATCCCATTCCCTGTATTGGGCAAATGTGATTTGTACCCAAGGAAAAAGTTGGGTTCTGTGAAGTACCTGTATAAGTCCTTGTAAGAATTTATTAGTTTTTGCAACTATCTGGTAAAGGAAATGGGTTTCCTCTTTCATTACTGAGTAATTTCACTGGAGGAACTCTGGAAATAGCCTAAAAGAACATGAATTCACATTCATTGGAAGTGTTGTAGCAGGATGTCTACCATTTAGCACAAAATTGGATTGTTTGATTCCCCAGTCATCTTTCTGATCCCAAACAACTAACTCTGAGCGAATATATGTCTGAAGATGTTAGAAAAGATTGAACAAATACTGGAAATTTTCTATGAACCATTGAAAACTGAAGATAGTAGAACGAAGGAAACAACAGACATATGGATGATAACAATGGGAATAGAAAGACCAAGCCTGAGAATGGAACCGAAATGTTCTTAAGTCATTGTGCCCACGCTTCCTCACAAAGTTCAAGGAGGTGGTTGCTGTGCTTCTTTTCTGAGATGGGGAAGCATGGATGTGAAACTGCACATAAGGTAAGGCTCTATGGATATGTTCGGTAAGTTTACTGGATGTTCTCATTCCCCAGATTTTTTTTTTTTTTTTGTTTCAAGAAATTGTTCTTTGGGTGTGTGAATGATGGGAAACTATACTGCAGAATGTAAGCTGTAGTAAAAACAAATATCCCAATGACATACACATTCTTTAGCATAAATTTTCACTGAATATTTTGCAAGACAGACAACACAAGTTAGCAGGGGTCTCAAACTACGGCCCACGGGCCAGATGCGGCAGCTGAGGACGTTTATCCCCCCCCCCCAGGACTATGAAGTTTCTTTATTTAAAGGCCCACAAAACAAAGTTTTTGTTTTTACTCTAGTCTGATCCTCCAATAGTCTGAGGGACAGTGACCTGGCCCCCTATTTAAAAAGTTTGAGGACCCCTGTTAAGTCTAAAGTATTTTTTCCATAAAAAAATAATAAAGATTATCAGATACACTGTCAAATGTGGCTATAATAAGGGTTCTGAATTGCTTTTTATTTTAGATGCTCATTTAACTAAGAAGATAAGAATTTCAATAACATTTGTCTTAAAGAGAAATGACTTATTGCAGAACTGCTGCAAAAAAACTGCTGAAAACTCCCTTTTCTTATTTCAATTTATCAAAGATGTCTACATAAACATTTGGGTCTGATATAGTTATAGGGATTCCTGGGGTATGGCTTGGATTTCACCCTTTTGGCATGGAGGAAGGGTGGAGGCAGCATGGATAGAGATGAGTAAATACAAAAAGTTTGACTTGACTTAGATGAGTAAAAAGAACAACCTAATAGCCCAGTTGCTTTGCAATAGCAAAAAAAAAAAAAAAAAAAAATAGAATACTAAAAAAAGCTATCTTGGAGCAAAAAGAACAACAACAAAATACAAAAGGAAATCATCATAGGAAACCTAGAAATCCAAATAATGCACTTGGAGTTGGTGATCCAAGGTCATCTAATCCAATCTTTTTCATTTTAGAGATGAGAAGCCCTCACACATATGCACATACATTTTATTTTAATATATAAATTGTTTATTTATACATACACTACTTGTATATATTATATATATACATTTTATATACATTCTTAGCTATGATCGCTAATCATGATGATATAATAATACATATATATAATAAACATACTTATACACATTATCATTTGCATAGCACTTTATTTTGGCTTACAAAACACTCTACCTATGTTTTCTCATCTGATCTTTATAAATCCAGTGAAATAAGGGTTATTATTGTTATTCATCCTTAGTTTTTTTTTTAATAATTATAACTTTTTATTGACAGTACATACATATGGGTAATTTTTTACATCATCCCTTGCACTTCTGTTCTGATTTTTCCCTTCCCTTCTTCTATCCCCTCCCCTAGATGGCAGGCAGTCTTATACATGTTAAATATGTTATAGTATATCCTAGATACAATATATATGTGCAGAACTGAACAGTTCTCTTGTTGCACAGGAAGAATTAGATTCAGAAGGTAAAAGTAACATCATCCTTAGTTTTGCCTTTTTTGTTGTTGGGTTTTTTGTTTGTTTGTTTGTTTGTTTGTTTGTTTTTAAGCACAATCACGTCACAGGTAATGTCTTAATTTGCTGTA
This sequence comes from Antechinus flavipes, assembly GCF_016432865.1. Taxonomy (NCBI): domain Eukaryota; kingdom Metazoa; phylum Chordata; class Mammalia; order Dasyuromorphia; family Dasyuridae; genus Antechinus; species Antechinus flavipes. The sequence goes on along the minus strand of NC_067400.1, from coordinate 6,770,419 downwards.
AATTGGATTTAAATGAGGTGGAGTTTCATTACATGGTTTGTTGTGATGTAATGACTTTGCATGGTGCAGCTTGTTGAATCCATAGGTGAGAGCTGAGTGAAAGATAGACACAAAAATCAATAAACAGCCCTGAGAAGGGCTCAGCAGCCCTCTCACCAAAGGTACTCCTGATCCCTGGACACTTCTATGTCCCCATTATTGTTGCCATTCACAGTTACTATGAAGCTTACATGAGACAATGTTCACAAAATGTCTTGTAAATATTAAAACCCAACATGAATATCACGATGTGAGTGCCTGGAGAGCTGGATCCATCTTAGTACTGGCATGTAGTATGTGCTTAACAAGTAAGTGAAATGCTGGAGAAACTGAGACAAGACAGAGATTAGAGGGTTTTTAATATTTTAATAGTGGAGAGTTTGGTCTGGTGGCCAAACAGGATCTGACCCCAGCCAAGTGGATGGGACTCTTGTCTTAAAACATCCAACCATGAGCAAGGGATTCCAGAAATTCTTATAGGGCTCCAGCAATCAGGGAAACAAAGGCAAGAGAGGGGGTAGAGCCCTGGTGAGTGGGAACTCCAGGAAAGGACCATAAATTCAGTTCTGACGGTTGGAGGTGAAGAAGGAAGGATCATAAATTCTGATAAGTTGGAAGTGAAGAAGCTGGGAGACAGGAAGTCTGAACTCAGGAGAAGCCCAAACATTTGAGATAAGCCATCTGGAGTTTTATGATTCTTTGGAATGCTAGAGTGGACAGAGCTCTGCAGCCCTGTTTATCTCAGTCCTAATGGCCAGGAAATGGAATTGCCAAGAGTGAAACTGAGGCAGAGCAATTCTGGGAAACTGAGGCATAACAAAATCATATCTAAATTTAGCGATGTCTATGGATTAATGATGAAAATTATGAGGGAACTGAGGCTGAAAGACTGGCATAGTCAAAAGTGAATAATAAAAGGATCATGCAGCTGCTAAGTGGATGCATTCAAACAGGGGCAATTTTGACTCCAGCATCCTTTATCAAACCACCAGGCTGTGAAAATTGTGCCATCAATGACATACTGATAAGAACGACATGTCGGAAGTGGCAGAATTGGGACTGAAACTAAATTCCTCTGACCCCAAATCCAGGATTAGAGGGAAGCAGGTTGTTGTTGTTCTTATTCAATTGTGTCTGACTATGCATGATCACATTTTGTGTTTTCTTGGCAGAGATAATGATTTCCTTCTCCACCTTATTTTACAGGTTGGAAAACTGAGGAAAATACAGTAAAGTGACTGGCCCAGGGTCACTAGTATCTGAAGCATTTGAAGCCAGATTTGAACTCAGGTCTTTCTGATGCCAAGTCTAGTACTTTGCCCACTGTACCACTTCTCTGCCTGAAGGCAAGTTATACAGGGATTTAAATGCCAAGATGAAAAATCTTTATTGTGTTATAGAGGCAATAAAGAACCAGTGATGATGCTGGAAGGGGGAAAAGCATGGTCAGACATGTTGTATTTGTATCTTTTTGGCAGCTGTGTGAAGAATGGGTTAGAAAGGTAAAAATACTGGAAGTAGGGAAAGCAAATCCACTTTTCTATGATAGTTCAAGTAAGAAGTGACAAGAGGCTAAGCTGGGATGGTGAGAGTGCGTCAGAATATTTGGGTGGTTTTCTCAGCCAAGAAAACCCTAATAGAAAGGGAGAATTCAGAATACATCAACTTTGCAGTCTCTTTTTTTCCCCACCCACTTTATATAACAAATTCTGGCAATGTTTAGCATATTTTTTTATTATTCTTTAAAAGATTTCCATCCTTTCCAAAACAGAAGGATTAAAAAGCACTGAAGCTAATTTGACTTAAATAGCCCTTGGGGATGTAGGGAAGAAGGGGGAAATTTTATCCTTCCAAGATTTTTTTTTTTTGAATCATCAAAAGAAAGAGTGATTGAATGACTACAAGCTCAGGGTTCTTTTAGTGTTGTCTGTTTATTTTATTGAATTATAATTCTTGAAAAATCTCTAATTAATGATTCCTGTCAGATAAATAAGATATGTTAATTTCCTATAAACTCTATTCTGAATTAGCAGAAAAACTTCCAATTTCCTGAGCTTGTCATAGGCCAGAGATTTTGGTATGTCTTCCTGAAATCCATTGGATCTCTCTTGATGTGACCTTGACAATGATCACTGCCATATATGAACATTCAGAGAGCACATTCGTCTATTGGATCCCATTTAAGTCTTACCTCATCTGTACAAGGGAGACAATAAAAGTACTCTTACATACATACACATGCACATATATACACACATGCACACACACACATATGCACACACACACGTATACATACACACCCCACAGAGTTATCGGTACCCTTCTTCCCCAAACTGATTTGTATTCAATTTGTAAATATTCTTTATTTATTTATATATCAGAATTTTAGGGATGCCAGACTGTGTATAGTCTCTGTGGGAGTATGCTGGTTGACCACCAAAAAAGACCTTACTCTCTCTGCTGCTAATTCATAATTCTCTAACTTTGTTTTGAGACATTTAAGGAATATATTTTGATATTTTCTAATACATTAACACTAATGCCCACCAATTGCATTATTTTATTTCTGCCATCAGCTCAGTTATAAAGGAACCAAATAAATCTCTTTTCTTGAAAGTTTTCACTTCCCTTTCTTGATATCAAAACCGGCTGACATGTTTCCTCAAATATTAGCTTCAGTAGTTATATCATATGCTAATTGTCTAATAAACAACACAAAGACATACTTGTTTTCCACAATGTATTATGTGTAAGAAAGAGCTTAACCACCAAGATGAACCTCTAGCCACCACCTCCAAGCATTTACTCTGCAAGCCAATATTTTAGTTTCCTTAATCAAGGATTTTCTTCAGAATATCTTCTTCATAAAATACAAGTGAAATTTAGTTCTCTCAGAACATGCATCTTTAGATTCTTTTGCTTTGATAATTAATTCATTATTGCTTTTAAGAATGAAGTCCTCTTAAGTCATTTTTCTGTGTCTCAGTTTCTCTCATGAAAAGTTATTTCCTTCAATTAAACTAATGCTGTCCCCTAAGGGTCTGTTCCCACTTATAGCAAAGTCTAATTATCCACATTATCTGTAGATGCTGCTATTTAAATTTGTATTATACGCATATATAATCAAACATACACATAGATATAGACTTTTCTATTATCCATTGGCTTAAGTCTCTAGAAGTTAGAAACTGTTTTATAGTCATCATTGTATTCTGATCCCCTACCTTCATAACCAGCACAATGCCCTGAATACAATAGCTACTTGATAAATGCTTGCAAGTATTTGATTTCTATTTTATTTTCAAAAACAAGTAAGGGTAAACAGAGAGAGAGAGACAGAGACAGAGAGAGAGACAGAGATAGAGAGAGCAATAGTGACTGAGAGAGACTGAGAGATCAAGAGACAGAAAGACAGAGACAGAGAGAGACAGGGAGAGACAGAGAGAGAGACAGCAATAGTGACTGAGAGAAACTGAGAGATCAAGAGTCAGAGACAGAGAGAGATGACTTTATTAAGTGCTTACTTTGTGCTGAGCACAGCTAAGCATTGTGAATACAAGTAAAAGAAAGCAAGAATAACCTGCCTTCAAAGAAAATACAGTCTCTAGTTTCTTTTTCCCAGAATCCTAGGAAACTAAGTTCTTGCTAGAGAGTTTGGTGACTCAGGGGATAGAGTTATAGATCTGGAGTCAGAAAAAAAAAATCAAAAAATAAGTTCAATTTCAAGTTCAAATATTTATTATTTGTGGTATCCTGGAACATACTTAATCTCTTTGTGCCTCAGTTTCCTCAGATGTAAAATCTTTTAAAAAAAAACAAAAAACAAACAAACAAAAAAAAAAAAAACAACTCCCAGGGTTGTTCTGAGCACAAGATCATATGATGAGATAACATTTGTCAAGTACTTTGCAAACCTTAAAATGCCATATAAATGCAACTCTTGTTAATATCAAAGCTGTGGAAAAACCTTGGCCCCAAATGTCAAGTACAGTCCTAGTGCTGCTTTTAAAGTTAGAGAACTTGGATATAAGCCCCACCCTTGCCTTAGAATGACTTTAGTCATGCTAAATCTTGGGTCTTTCATCAATAGATGAGGAGGTTAAAGTCCGTGGTCCCTGAGGGCCATTCCCAGTCTGCACCCTAAATAAGCCCTGTTTCAAGTCTGAGATGTCTCTGCAATGATGGAATCCCAGGAAGCCACTAAGGAAGTTCTGAGTGTCCAGACATTAAGTATTTTAACCATATATTTTAATATCCAATCTTTACTCCATTCCCCTCAAAAAAAAAAAATCTTGTCTGAAGCAGGAGCAAGGAATTGGGGGAGGGACTGGAAGGAGTCAACCTAAGTCTGTTCAGATGTCCTGTTCAAGGGAGCCTGCCTGAGCTTGTCAGAAGGAGCTGCCAGCAACAGCTTTCTTTCAGCAGCAGCAATAGCCCTGAGCCTAAGGAAATATTCACCCCCCCCCCAATTCTTTTGGTCTGGCCTCCTACTAACGTCCAAACCATTGTGTAAGGGCCAATCACAAACTATTTTTCTGAAGGTGGGACCCTTTGACAAGTGTTGGATCACTTCAGCCCGGACCGGTCCAAGACAACAATGAGTGGTGAGCAAAGTTATTATGCTCCACTAAGCTTGGTCTTGGCCCTAGACCGAACCATGTGTGACTATGTTGGAGTGTGTTAGGTGTGTGTGTGTGTGTGTGTGTGTGTGTGCATGTATCCTTAGAGCAAACCATGTGTGACTGTTTTGGAGTGTGTTGGATATGTGTGAGTGTATATGTATGAGAAAGATCTGTGAATGGTAATGTGAGGATGAAAGGATGTCTATAAATGTGATTGCAAAAGTGCAAATGTTTGTGGAAATAAGTGTCTAAATGTGGTGAATGTGCACAAATGAGTGTGAGTATGGGTGCATATGTGTGCATATGGTGTGTGTGTTTGTGTACGTCCAACACAACCACCACCACCATCAGTACTACTAGCACCAGCAACATCAGCAGCTCTAGGAACACCATTACCATCACCAACAGCCCTACTACACAATGTAGGACCCTTCCCACTATTTGAATTAAGGTTAATTGCAGAAATTATTGCACTTTCTATTATTATACTCACTTATCAGACTAATGTTTCACATATGGGAAGAACTTATAATAATTAAAATGTAAAATAATCAAAGTTTCTTTTTTTCCCTCCCCCCCTCTCTCCTTCCTTCCTTCCTTCCTTCCTTCCTTCTTTCTTTCCTTCCTTCCTTCCTTCCCTCCTTCCTTCCTTCCCCTCCTTTTGTTCCTTCTTTTTTCCTTCCTCCCTTTCTCTCCCTCCCTCCCCTCCTTCCTTCCTTCTTTGGGATCATGGGTTCTTTCATGGAGGAAAGTGAGGTATCTTCAATAGGAAATTTAAAAAGCCCATTGATTTCAATAAGATCCTCATGCAGGAAGTTCTAACTTATCAGAAGAATTGCATAGTTTCTAGAACACTGGGATAGGGTCCAAGAAAAGCAGAAAAAGGAGGGAAGCAAATGCTACTATCTTTGGGTCACTGTGCATGGATTTAAGGCAGGAGTCTTCTGGAGTCTAGTTGATGTCTAGGCCTGTAAGGCTGTTATGCTAACCTCTGTTTAGGTTTTATGTCTCCATATGAATTGTGTTCCAGTTCAAACAACTAGTCAACAACAACAACAAAAAAAAAAAATGAGAAAGTGCCTACTATGTGGCAGACATGATACTAAGTCTGGAGTGGCAAACATTTTTGGTTCCAGAACTTGGGTCAAGTTAGAGAATTCTGGTTTGCTTTCTAAGGATCTTACTTTGGATTTTGCTGCCATCTAGGCTTTTCCCCAGAAACATCAGAATTTGTCTAAGTGTTGGTGAATAGGGTAGGAAATGTCTTCCACACTCATGCAAGTATTCAGATTAATATGCTATTGAATAGAGACAAGTGTTCTTGATAAAAATGCAAAAAACTTGTAGCCAAGTCTGGAAAGTCCCTTTCCTTTTCCTTTGAGCTCCAAGGTTATATTCAGGCCTCTATTTACAGTTTAATTCTGTGAATTCCAACACTGTAACTTGCAAGAGCAAAATATATTGGGCAAGCAACCCATTTTCCTGGAGCCTGAGTCCTCTAGAATTCTGGAGTTCTCCAGAGACTTCTATTGTCCTGCCAGCATAAAATTCCTCAGCAGTCAGAGCCCCTTCCCTTTAGGAAATTTCCTGGGATTTCTTGAAAATTGACCCCTTTCACAGGATCTGTAAAGTTCATATAACTCACAGTGCCATCGTAGTACAAGGCCTAGGTGACCTACTCTATGTCATAGCTCTCTCTCCTATATTGTTCCTTGGCATTTATGGTCCAGAAACTCTTCCTCTAATTTAATGACGGTTAGACCTGGAACCTCTCCATTTTTCTTTCACTCTAACTCCGTTACATCCGTTTTGTCATTCCCAGGCTGCTCAAGCATTTCCTTTTTGCTCAGTTGCTGCCACTGTCTACTACTTCCTCAAAGATATGAAAACTTTGTCTCCAGGAAATTCAGACTGATTATTGGTCTCAGTATCTCTGTTCTTTGTGGCATTCTCTAGAGTTAAGTTCTCTTATTCATGTTTGGTTTAATAGTTCCTCTTCTGGCTACAGAAATTTCCTTGTTAATCAACTATTGCCAACTTCCCGCTGCTAGTTGGCATGTCTCTGAATGTCTGACATGACCCCAGTATTCCTAATCTTCTGTTTCCATAATCTCATGGTTCACTGGAGGGGCTCATATACACATGCTTTCTCTTCAGAGATCCAAATCTTAGTGTCTGAGAGCAGAGATTTTTCACTGTGTCTCTCTTTGTCTCTCAATCTCTCTGTCTTTTTCTCTTTTGATTATCTTCAAACATTTCCTTTGGTTCTAGGAAGTCTGATGCCAAATGTTTCTCTGGGAATGATTCAGGAAGTCATCTTGGGCCAACAACTTTTCTATTGTATCCAAGAAATTTATTCTAGGATTTCCTGATGTACTCCACCACTTCCTTTCCATTTCCACTACCCGTGTCCCTTTAATTGCAGCCCTGGCTCAGGAGTCCCTCTCTGTTCTGCCATCAATGCAATCAGATGGGCTGCTTATACCTTGGAGACATAAGCTTCAATAATACATGTGTGTGGGGAGGCTTCTGGGAAGATGGCAGAGTAGGTCAGTAAATTTCAAACTCTCCAGATTTCCCCCACAAGCAGTACAAATTTTCACTTCAGGGCAAAAATAGACTGGTGAAACACAAAGAAGACTTGGGCAGAAGGGTATAACTCAAGAATATCCTGAAGAAAGCTCCCAGGCCTGGGATTAACCAGTGTGAAGAATAAACATCTTTTGGCTAGTTCTGTATAACACCAAGTAGTAACTTCTGGATGAGCTGGGAGTGACTGAAACCTAAGCAGGCATCACAATTTTTTTTTTCTCATGGACAGTTTGAGGAATCAGAGATCTGAGTCTGGGAGCAGACTGAGGGAACCTTGGCTGATCAGGAACCTCAGGTCCAGCTCTGCTGTAGAGACACTGCTCTGGGAAAGAAGGAACCAGTACTGAGAGTGCAGAGGCAGTGGAACAGGGAAGCCATTGGCTGCAGGCACTTGCAAGAAGGGGGAGTTCTTGGTTTGGGGTTTCAGGTCAGAGGGGAGAGCTGAAGCAAAGAGAGAGGCACCATCCCCTCATCCCATGATTAGAGATGCTTATACTAATACTTTTCATTTTAAAAAAATGACCTGCAAAGAAGAAAGAGCCCAGCCATAGAAACCTGCTACAGGAATAGGGAAGGCTGGGGTTTATCTGAAGAGGACACAGAAGGGAAAAAAAAAAAAAAAAGCTTTTCTACTCCAAAAAAAAGTAATGGCAAATGTCTCCCTAGCCAGAGAGAACTGAAAAAAAAAAATCAAATCAAATGAGAAAAAATGAGAGGGGTAAAAGAATATAAAAGCTATCTAGGAAAAAGAAGATTATGAAAAAAAGAGTTAATTAACTGGAAAAGGAGATGCATCTTAAAGATGAAAATAACTTTGAAAATTATAATTAAGCAAGGAGAAGTAAAGTTATAAGATGAAGAAATAACAGAATTTAAAGAAGGAAAAAAAATAAAAGAATGTGAAACATCTTATAAAAAATAACTGATCTGGAGAACAGATTGAGAAAGTATAAGAATAATTGAGCTACCTTTAAGCTGTGACAAAAAAAAAAAAAACAAACAAAAAACAAAAAAAACCTTTCACACAATAATGCAAGAAATAATTCAAAAATATATATATATTTTCTGGACTGATAGAACATGAGGGAAAAGTAGAAATTAAAAAAAAATCCAATGATCACCATCTCAAAGAGATCCTTTGTGGAAAACCCATAGGAATATTATTGCCAAATATCAAAACCTACAGATCAAAGAGAAAATTTTCAAGAAACAAGAAAAAAAAAACAATTCAAATATGCTGATGCTACAAGTAAAGTTGTACGAGATTTAGTAACAGCCACAATACAAGGCTGCAGGTCCTTGAATCATATATACAAGCAATCAAAAGAATTAGACCTGTGGCCGAGAATATCATATCCAGTAAAATTATGCATGTTATTGAAGGGAAAAAATGGACATTCAATGAACTTGGAGATTTGCAGGATTTTCTTTCAGCCAAACCCAAACTCAGTAGAAAATTTAACACAAAAAGGCCAATATCATATTTAAAAACAGAAAAGGAAAGTAAGTAATTTATTGTTATATATTTTGACTCCTCCCTGATGTGCACATGGTAACATTCTTTTTTTGTTTTGTTATAAATTTCCTTTTCTGTTTTTTGTTTTCTTTTTTTTTTTTTTAAGTAATAGGACACTTCAAAATAAAGTGAAAACAAAATTTTGGAGACTTTTCAGTCCTAACAGCAAAATCCAAGAGGAAACATGACAAAAAATAATAATGCATGTGATTCCCAGGAAAAGTTGCCTTCCTTTGCTACACAGACTTCTATCCACCAATCCAGAATATTTGTTTGGTGTTCATCTTTTCCCAGGTTTTGGGGTTCCTTTGTCACTGCACTTTCCTTTAAATGTAGATTTCAAAACATGACAAAGGAACTGAGTAAAGTGAATCTGGAGAAAAGGAGGCTTCTGTATGACTTGACAGCTTGCTTCAAATGCTTGAGAAGCTGTCATATGGGAGAGAGAATAGAACTGTTCAGTTGGGTCTGAAAGCAGAACCAGGAATGATGGGTAGAAGTTGCCAAGAGGAAAATTTGTACTTGATGGACAAATTTCCTAACAAAACTTTCCTAAAGGCCATGGCCTGCCTAGGCAGGTGATAAGCCCCCCTTCATGAAAAAACCAATGACTCAATGACCACTTAAAGATCATATATAGGAGATTTCTATTAGGGGCCCTTTTTCCAAAACTGAATTCTATGATTCTGTGATTACAATTACAATGCTGGTCTTTGAACCTGACAGGAACTGATCAATTATTCTCAGGATGGTATTGCAAACCACAGCCCAGTTTAGTTTAGTTCTTAGTAAGATGAGTCTAAACAAGCATCATGATGGTAACCTTGTTGCTTAACCTTTATATCTAAGAAAACCTATGACCTTTTTGAGGAGAAACCAGAGAGTTTAGGAGAGACTAAAGAAAATCCCACAGGATTTAAGTCTCAATGCCTATTAAAATCTGGGAGACCTTGGAGAAATAAGGATTAAATCAGATAGAAATAAATCCTCCTCCCTCCTCAAGGGAGGTTTTGTCTAGGACCAAATTCATCCCTTTAGATACTGGGGAATTGGAGAATAGAGTACATGTGTCCCAGAGTCTGAAAGGGCAAGAAACCACAAGGCTTGTTCAAAAAAAAAAATCTGAGCTGAGAAATGAACCTGAGTTGGGGATAAATCTCGCTCTGACATCATCCCGTGATACTAACATCATGCTATTCCAGGCGTGTGATCTGCCTGGTCCATGGACCTCGCCAAGGCTTGGCTTCTTATCCAAAGAGCCCATAGCTTATCTATCCTCACTTGATCTGAGCTCATCTACAGACCACAAGGATTTATTTTTGGTCATTAAAATGATGCTTCAGTGGGATGCTAATGATTATCTTCTCAATGACTTCTCTGTGATAACCAATATAATAGGAATTCAATAAATGCTTGCTGGTTGGTTAAGGAAAGGGGGGGGGGTGATAAATGAAGAATAACTCTTGGGAGCATGAGCAGGTTGATGAGTACGAGAATATGATGGAAGGATCTCAGAATTCTTCCCTTCAGCTCCCAAATATAGAAGACCATGAGCAGTACTGCATTTACACTCAAGGACCAAGGTTCAAAATCTAGCTCTCATTGCTGACCTTCCAAATCCCTCCCAGTCTTCTCTATGATCCTCCAATCTTCACTGAAACACACAGTTTTGAAATTAAAGCTTCATTTCTTCTCATTCTTCATTGCTCTCATTTTTTTTTTACTTCTTTATGACCTTGGTTTTTGCTGAAACTCCTCAGATCATCTTTATCTCCAGAAACTTATGCCAAATGGTCCCCAGATTGCTGATGGGCCTGTGCTGATCTGAATGTTTGACTTTAACTGGTAGACTAATATGGGGACATCCCCAAGATTCCCAAAGATCATTTATAGTCCAACTAAAGTGATCATGAACTTGACATTCATCACCCTATTCAAAATTTTCCTTAAGATAATATATATATTAGAAATGCTAGGACCTGAGGGCAAATTTGAACTCCAAACAAATTTGAATGTTGTAATAATATCAACACACCTTTGTTGAGTTTCAAAGGAAACGAAAAGGGATTTGGACTCCAGCTCTTACTAGTTGTGTGACCTGTACAAACACATTCATGTCTCTAAGCCTTAGCTTAGTCCTGTGTCAAATAAGAGCTTTGAACTAAATGAACTTGAATGGCCTCTCCAGTCATGGCAACCCATGATCACTCAAAACCAGTATTTGATTCTTGAGCCTAGATCCCAGGACCATATTTTTTTTCCTGTATATTTTTATTAGAGCATGGCACTCTTTCATTCTGTGTTTGAGTCAAACCAGAAGAATAAGGGCCATATTTGGGTCATCATGGAGAGATTCCCTTAAAATCAAGGAGTCTTAAACTCTGCAGTACTTTGAGCTCCGCAGAATAGCAGAGGGCAGGAGATGGCCATGGTAGGTAGAAAGCCAAACTCAGAGGGCTTGCAGGGTCTAGTTCTCTCCTACACATGACTGTGTGCTTTTGTCTGGACCATTTGATGGAACGGAGGTGCCTTCTTGCTCTCCCTCCCTCCCCCTGCTGACCTCTAGATCATGTGGAAGGACTCAGCAGAGGTAGCCTTTGACAGATTAGGACCAAGTTGCTGCAAAAGCTCAATGAGGTATTTTATATTTATACTCACAGACACATGCTCCTGTGTGTGTCACAGTGACTTCAGGGGACTTTCCACAGTCAAGCATGAGATGTTCTGACATTTATCAGTGGGGGGTGAGAAGGGGCCTGAGCTACGGTGACCCCTTTTGTGTCCAATAGACTCTGCTGCTTGCTGGTCACTTCGTGGCATGTAGACTTGAGACTTGAAAAAGTCCCCTAAAACATTTTAAATTCAGGCCCCACTGAATGTCTTTCATTCTTTCCTTTGCTTCTTGACCTACCATTCACTTAGGTATGTCTGTTACCAGCCAGGACTGGACTGAGGGACAGCTGCTTCCATCTTTGTTATGTAGAGGCAAGTTGACAGAATTTTCCTCTCTTCAGCACCCCTTTCTCCCTTTTCTGTGCTCCCTTTTGTTTATTATTGACCCTCAAGCACCCTGTGTCCTGGATGTCATCTCAAACTTTTGTCTCTCTACTGGGGCTGAATCAGAAAGTATCCTGATCCCAAATTTATTGCACCTTGTCAAAATTTACTTCTCTGCTCTCGTCTTTAATTCCCTGACATGGGTTCCATTAAAAATATGAATTCATTTGAGCTAAGGTAGTGAGGACTGATAACAGCTCCATGAGTTACCACTTCCAGGCAGCATTTTTATTTTAACAATGGCCTTCAAAGCCTTAATACAATATCTGAACAATGTGGAGATTTCAGGAATCACAGGAGAGTCAGTGAGTGAGCTCTCCTGCTGCCCTTCCCACTGTGACATCTATATAATTATGTGATGGGCTTACGTGAAAGTTAGACTGAATAAGAAAACACAAATAGAACACTGGTTTATGGGAGTCATGGGAGATAAATCAGAAAAGCTGGGAAGAGGATCAGGGAAGAGAAGAACAGAACCTCAAATGCTAGTGGATCCAGGCTCCTAGGACTTTGTACTAGAAGGAGCATAACTTCTAGTGTTATGAGTAAAGAAATAACATATCCAGAATTTATATATTTATATCAATATCTATCTCTCTATACATAGGCAGATGTGTATGTATGTGTGTATATATATAAATAATTCATATACACACACATGCACAATACATCCTGGCTAAATTCTTCATAATTTTCTTAATGGAGTCAGGAAGACTTTTCTTCATGAGTTCAAATTTGGTTTCAGATACCTACTAGGTGTGTCATCCTGGGCAAGTCATTTGATCTCTACTTGCCTCAGTTTCCTCACTTGTAAAAATCATCTGGAGAAGGAAATGGCAAATCACTCAAGTTTCTTTGCCAAGAAAACTTGAAAAGGTGTCATGAAGGGTGAGACATGACTGAAACAAATGAACAACAATAACATATGTGTGCTTATGGAAACATATACATCGATATACAGTGATATGTCCATATGCTACTGTTTGGATCTATGAAAAGAACATGAGAGCAGGAAAGAAAGGGTGAGAGAGAGACAGAGAGAGCAAGAAACAGAGAAAGATAGACAAAGAGATATACAGAGAGAGGGAGAGGGAGAGAAAGAGGGGGAGAGAGAGAAGGAAAGATAGAGATAGAGACAGAGAAAGAGTCAAAGACAGAAAGAGAGAGAGAGAGGAGAGAGAGAGAGAGAGAGAGAGAGAGAGAGAGAGAGAGAGAGAGAGAGAGAAGAGAAGAGAAGAGAAGAGAAGAGAGAGAGAAGAGAGAGAGAGAGAGAAGAGAAGAGAAGAGAGAGAGAGAGAGAGAGAGAGAGAGAGAGAGAAGAGAAGAGAGAGAGAGAGAAGAGAGAGAGAGAGAGAGAGAGGAGAGGAGAGGAGAGGAAAGGAGAAGAGAGGAGAGGAGAGGAGAGGAGAAGAGAGGAGAGGAAAGGAGAAGAAAGGAGAGGAGAGGAGAGGAGAAGAGAGGAGAAGAGAGAGAGAGAAGAGAGGAGAAGAAAGGAGAAGAGAGGAGACGAGAGGAGAGGAGAGGAGAGGAGAGGAGAGGAGAGGAGAGGAGAGGAGAGGAGAGGAGAGGAGAGGAGAGGAGAGGAGAGGAGAGGAGAGGAGAGGAGAGGAGAGGGGAGGAGAGAAGAGGAGAGAAGAGGAGAGATCTCAACCTGGTAGTATTTCTGGCATATTAGGGACTTTGATTTTGGAGTTCAAAGCTTCCAAACATAGCCCTATCACTTTTAGTCTCTGTGATGTTGGGTGATTTAAAACTGTTTTCTCATGTGTAAAAATTGACATTTGGACTCCATGTTGCTTAAAATTCCTTCCAATTCTATATCCAGTTAACACGGTTACTATGGGAGTAGAGAATCTCACCTTTCAGTTAAAATAAGACCTCGTTGCCCATTCCTCTGCATGGATTCCCTTCTCACAAGATGCCGTCTTTTCCCATACTCACTGTGCACATTACCAGGTACTTTCTTCTTCTCCAACAGTGGTGATGGCTTGGCAATGCATCATTCATATCCTCTTTCCTAGTCTCCTTTGGGACCATTAGCTTTTGAGACAGCTGTCTGGGATTAGGATTGAGGTCTGTGGTAATGTAACAGTGTGAGGTTAACCAGTCTATAAAGGGATGCTAAATATCAGCCTTTGGGTATAGTCCCACCTACTCACCCCCAGCATATAATTTTTCCATGAGCCAGAGGCAGTTTCAGTTCTTATCTATCCCATGTTCGTGATTCCATGAAGGTTTACATTATTAAAATAGATGTCTACAATCCATTGCTCACTTCCCTGAAATGGCCAACCTATGATATATGTCCGATGGCTTGAATTTTCCCTGAAGTGAAATCTTATCCTTGTAGGATTTCATCATTTTAAATCACTACACTGGAACCTAGCTGTTACATAACAGTTAGTCTAAGGAGGGCTAATTTTGGAGCCCATCCGGGGTATTCGGTCCCTGAAAAATTTAACTGCTCATTTTAAAGCATTCATCCATATAGTAGTCGTAATATCACCAAATCCTGAAGAAAATGCTCAAGGGTCTCAAAACCCATTAAGGTTCATGTCCTGTGTAAGAAAGAACCCCTAGAAGAAGATTTCTGGCAAGTGGGTGTCTAGCTTCTTAAACACCTCCAGTGGCAGAGAACTCAGCAGGCAGCCTTCTGGCTTAGGGAACTGGGGAATCAGGGCAGCCTCGTTAAAATCCTGCTGCAGGATTTTAACTGGCTGACAGTAGCAAAGCACTAAACCATTTTGAGCTTTAGTGTCAACATCTCTAAAATGAGGATGCCGGACACACATTATAGTATATAGGGGATTGTGTAGCTTGACATCTGTAAACAAATGCAAAAGTTGATTCCCCCTTACAATTGTTAGGAATGCCTTCCTTCAATCAACCAGCCAATCCACAAGCTTCTACTGAGCATCTGTCACATCCTAGGTATGGGGCTGTGCTCTGAGTATATAAAAATATTACTGCCCTCAGGGAGTTTCCATCAAATTATAGGGTAGAGTGGGTAAAAGTAGAGTGGGGAACATGACATAAAGACACACTCTATACATACATGTACTTATATGCATGTTATATGTCTATCTATCTCTCTCTATATATATTCACATTCTACAAATACATATAAATGTGTATGTACACACACATGCTAAAAACTTCCTATTTGAGATAAAACATAGAGCCAAATTAGATAAGGTAAATAAAGAGTAATTAGGTAGCATAATTCTGGATTTGGAGTCAGAAAGACCTGAGTTTTTGAACTCCAACCCAAAACACTTACAAGCTGTGTCTTCTCAGGGAAGGCACTAAACTATGTTTGCCTCAGTTGCCTCATTTGTAAAATGAGCTAGGAGAAAGAAGTGGCAAATCACTAGTATCTTCACCAAGAAAACTCCAAATGGAGTCACGGAGAGTTGGACAAAATTGGCAATGATTAAGCAATGGCAACAGAAAAAGTGTTTACAAACTTTAATATTAATTGCACACACATACACATATTTACACACATTGTATATATATATAACCTGCTCTTTCCCTCCATATCTTGGTCTCTCTGTCATTCTTTGTGTGTCTGTCATACACACACACACACACACACACACACACACACACACACATATATATATACAATATGTATATGCATATGTATGCATATGTGTGAGTGTGTATATACATATGTATATTATTTCCCCCAAAGAAATGCTAGATTATTAGAAAGAAGAGCCCTAATGTCTAGGGGTACAGGGAACCCTTCAGGTCAAAGGTAATGCCTGATCTGAGTTCTGAAGGAAATAAATTATTCTCTGAGGCTGAAGTGGATTGTGGTATAAAGGAGAGAACGTTGGGCTTCCAGTCAGGATTAATGCTTCCATTCCTACCTCTGATACTTAGTGCTTATGGGACCATATGACACCTCTGAACCTTTGTTTCCTCCTATATAAAAATTCAAACTGTTTGAAGTACTTACAACATTATTGTGAGGATCACATGGAATTAGTATATATAAAAGATGAAATAAATTTTCCATTTGATTTCTACATTTCAGGTATTATGTTAAGTGCTGGGGATAAAAAAGAGGCAAAATACAATTCCTCCCTTCAAAGAACTTACAATCTAATGGGGGAGACAACATGCAAACAAATATCTACAAAGAAAGTTTTATACAAAACATATAGGAAAAAATCCAAAAAGGCAAGGTAATTGCAACTAAGAAGGTTTAGGGAAAACTTCCTATAGAAAATAGAATTTTAGTTGAATCTTAATGAAAGTTAAGGAAGTGAGTTAAGGAAAGGAGGAAGGAAAGTAATTCTAGACATGAGGGACAGCTAAAGAAAATGTCCAGAGCCAAGAGATGGCGTTTCCTTTTCCTGGAGCAACTGGGAGGTTAGTGTCAGCAAATAGAAGAGTGAGTAAGGTGTCAGAAGACTAGGAAGGTAAGCAAGGAATGGCTTATGAACAGCTGAGAATGTACCAGAGCATTTTTTATTTGCTCCTGGAGACAATGGGAGCCTGTGGAGTTTAAAGTATTTTTTTTGGGGGGGAGGTAATTATACCTGCTTTTGAGGAAAATCACTTTAATGGCGGAAGAGAAGATGGGCTGAGTGACCGATTGGTATGCTATTGCAGTTATCCAGGTCTGAGATGATGAGGGTCTGTAACTGAATGGTGAAAGTATCAAAAGAGAGAAGATGTCATATACAAGAGATTTTTCAAAAAGTGAAATCACCAGGTCTTTACAACAATTTGAATATAGGTGGCAAGAGACAGTGAGAAATCCAGGATGATTACTTGGTTGTGATTCTTAAGGACCAGAAGGATAATAATGTCCTCTAAAGTAACAGAAGTTAGGAGAAAGAGAAGCTTTAGGGGGAAAGAAAATGAGTTTTGTTTTGGATTCATTTATTGTAAGAATTGAACATTCACTCACATGTGCAAAAATGTTTGTGGCAGCCCTTTTTGTAGTATCAAGGAACTGGAAACTGAGTGGATGCCCATCAATGGGAGGATGGCTGAAAAAGTGATGGTAAATGAATGTTATGGAACATGATTTCTCTAGAAGAAATGATCAGCAGGATGATTTCAGAGCAGTCTGGAGAGACTTGCATGAACTAGTTCTAAGTCAAATGAGCAGAACCAGGAGATCATTATACTGGGCAACAAGAAGATTATATGATGATTAATTCTGATGGACATGACCCTTTTCAACAATGAGATGATTGAGGCCATTTCCAATGATCATGTGATGAAGAGAGCCCATCTACATTCAGAGAGAGAATTGTGGGAACTAAGTATGAATCACAACATAGAATTTTCACTCTTTTTGTTGTTTGCTTAAATTTTGTTTTCTTTCTCATTTTTTTCCTTTTTGATCTGATTTTTCTTGTGCAGCATGTTAGTTGTTTAAATATGTATACATAAAAAACAGAAGTAAGTTGTGCAAAGTATAAACTAATAAATTTGATGTAGATTCATGGCAAAAAAAAAAAAAAGATTTGGACATTCAGTTGGAGATGTCTGAAAGGCATGTAGATATCAGAGACTTTGGGGTGAGTTAGGTAGATTTGAAAATCAGCAACATGGAGATGGTCATTAAATCTATCAGAGCTGATGAGATCACTCATTGAAGTAGAGGGGAAAAAAAAGAAGGTTCAGCAGACCTGAGAAACAGCCATGGTTAGAGGGTATGATCTGGAAGAGGATCTACCAAAGGAGAGAGAAGAATAATGGTCAGATAGGTAGAAAAAAAAAAAAACTGGGAAAGAATTACATCCAGAAAGAAAAAAAAAAATAGAAAGGAGGAGAGGGTGATCAATGGTCAAAGGCTGCAGAGAGATTTAAGAGAATGAGGTTTGAGAAAAGGCCATTGGATATGGCAATTAAGAGATTATTAACTTTAGAGAGAGAAGTATTGGGGAAATGCTAAGTCATAACAGGTTGAAATGTTCCTTTGTAAAACAATAAAATGCTATATTCATTTGAGATACAATAGAGATAATAGAGCATCAGTTTTGGAAGCAAGAAGTTATCAGTTCAAATTCTGACTCTGACAGAAGCTAATCATGTGAACATAGGTAATTAAACATAATTTCAAAACTAAAAATGTGTGTGTGAGGGTGAGATGTTGAGCTATATGGATAGAGAGAATTTTCTCACAAGGAGTTATCTACATGGATGGAAAGAAATATTCTCTGTCAATGAATCAAAGGTCTCAACCACTTCCAAACTCATCGTCTTCCCTCAATTAAAAAAAAATATATTTTTCCTTCCAAGTCCCATCTATGTGTTCCAATTCTGTGCCATGGGGTCAAGCAGAAGTTATCTCTCTTGTACTAAAGCCCGTCAGCTATCCGAGGAGTGCAATCTATCTTTGCACGAGGAATGGGCAGCATCATAACAAGCTCCATGTATGAGGCAGGGACAGCATTATAGCAAGATGCCAGCGTATTAACGGTTCAATTTTTAGAATCATTACAAGTCCAGATTTTCCCCCCAAACCTAATAGCGTGCAAACCTGTCAATCATGTCACTGTAATTAATGTCAGAAGAAATGAAGAGTGTGTGCTGGGCATGGGGCCTCTCCCCAGGCTTGGTGATGGGTCAGGCATTCCTCAGGGTTAAGTACAAAATGCTCTGAATGGTTTCGGCACTTATTGGATAGGGCAAAGGACATGAGAGAATGTGCTGAGGAAGAATCTGAGAGCCTTTTGCAAGAATCCATGTTCAAACAGGGCTCCAAAGACGGACCCATATTATCACAATTCCTAGAGTTGTTTACTTAATCAATCGTTTAATTAACAAGCATTTATTAGGGTCTTACTGTGTACAGGACATCGTGCTTGGCAATGGGCCTACAAAGGCAAAAACAAATTACCCTTGGAGAGTCTGCATTGTATTAGAAGAGATGACATAAGGTCTCCAACTATTTGGGTTATGGAAGAGTATTATTATTTGTGAAAAATAAGAAACCTTGTCACAGTAACAGATGATACTTTTCTCCATATAACAAGCAGAGCAAACTCTACTGAATCTCGAGGCAAACTTAGCAAAACTCCAAACACCCTAGGACATTGGGGTATAAACTTTGATAACTCCCCAAATGAGGGGAAAGAAGCAAAATCAATCTGAGGGGATGTGGGGAGGGTCATGAGACATTGGAGGAATTAGGAATGATTTGGTCAAAGGGCGAGGGCTTCAGCTACAGCTTGAAAGATAGAGATTGTAGTTAAAGGGGTTCATTCCATTAACAGAGGATGAGAGATGAAGAAACATGTACGAGGAATGGTGAGAAAGACAATTTAATTACAACATAGTGAACATGAAAGGGACTAATGCATAACATGACTAGAGAGATAGAAAATGAATAACATATGAGGGATTTTAAATGCTATACAGGAGAATAAAAATTAGGCTCTTGAGAAGCAAAAGCAAGCCAAGGGGATTTATTGAATAAGGGAGTGATATGATCGGGCACAGTATTGTTAAAAAATTCATTCTGGATTTAAGAAAGTCATTCCTACATATGAAAATTGATTGAAATGAGATGGACCTTCAGTGAGGGTGGCTTATCCAAAACTTATTGCAATTACTGCGGTGAGAGGTAACCAGGGGTTGCTGTGTGAATGGAGATAAGGAATCAGTAAAAAGTGATATGGAAACACAAAAAGCAAAACAAAACAAAATAAAAACAAAAACAAAACATGATTTTTCAGTGGATCCTCAGAGTGGAATGTGTAAGTATGAGGAATCAAGGAGCATCATGAAATCCTTGAAAGAACTAGAGAAAGTAAGAAGAGAGTTGTTTTGAGGAGACATTGAGCTCTATTTTAGGTATGTTGTATTGAAGCTATTGATATTGTTTAGATGTTGTAAGATTTAAGAGAAATGAACCTAGCATGTGTTGCTTTACACTCAATCTCCATAGTTCTTTTTCTATTGGCATTTGACATTTTGTGAGAAGAACCAAGTCATAGTTGATAATCACACATACTTTTTATTGTGTACAATATATTCCCGATTCTGCTTGTTTTGCTCATCTTCCATTCATGTAAATCTTTCTAAAATCAGCTTGTTCCTTTTTTAAAAGAATAATAATAATACATTACGTTCATATACCACAATTTATTTAATCATTCCTCAATTGATGGGCATCTACTCATTTTTCAATTCTTTGCTACCACAAAAAGGGCTGCCACAAACACTTTTTGCACATGTGGGTGCCTTTTCCTTCTTTAAGATTTCTTCAGGATATGAGTCCAGTAGAAACACTGCTGGATCAAAGGGAATACACAGTTTGATATCACTTTGGGCATACTTCCAAATACTTCTGAAGAACACTCTAGAATTGTTGGATCAGTTCAGAACTCCACCTGACCCAATTTTCCCACATCTCCTCCAACATTTGTCCTTGTCTTTTCCTGTCATCTTAGCCAATCTGAGAGGTGTATAGTGGTACCTCAGAATTGTTTTAATTTGCATTTCTCTGATTAATAGTGATTTAGAGCCCATTTTTATATGACTGGAAATTAACCTTCATTTTGTCAAAAAAAAGAGCTCTGAATTCTCTCCTCTCATGCTTTTTCACACATTGAAAAGGCACAGAATGTAATATTAAGCATAATTTTGGAATCACGAAAAACATATTTCTATATTGCAAGGAAATTGAATGGTATTTCATGTTGCAAAAACAACAACAAAAAAATCAAGTTTAACATGTGTTAATATCTGATATTGCCAGTACTCCTTCCTTTATTTATATATTTTCCATTATTTCTATATTCTTGACTTTTTTTCCCAAATTAATTTTATTACTGCTTTATAATTCACATTTAAAATTAGAGTTAATATTCATGAATTTTTCTTAATCTTATTTTTTATTCACTATTTTCCTTGTTAGCTGCTTTTTAACTTATCTCTGGAAATTTAACTTTTACCTTCCTCTTTTATCTCTTATTTTAGCCACCCTTCAAAAGGTCCTTCCCTTATCTACTCACCCCACCTTTCTAATCTTAATCTATATAGTCTTCTAAATGCCTATTCTTTAGTTTTCTCACCTCTCTAGAAATTCAGAAGGCTTCTAAACTTCTTCAGAAATATAGTTCCTTTTCAACCCACTTAAGAATTAGATTCCAATATTGCCAGCCTTCTACTCTCATTTGATTCTATATTTGTTTTTCCTTTCACATTCCATTTTCATGAGATATTTTCTCCCTTTAACCTTTTCCAACTCAATTTTCTTTTTCAGAATCACTTTATTATATATAACAAAACTCAAACCATTCTTCAAAACTAGATGATATTGGCATTAAGAACATTATTGTTACTACTGGTAACTAATAATTACTAATATTAATAACATTTTTATATGTTCTAGGTTAACAGTGACCTTAATCATTACCTGATAATTTGTCTTTAATGATTTCCTTATATTTCTTTTGGCTTTTTTATATCAGATTTTCCGTTTAGTTTGGATTGTTGTTGTTATTTTGGTTTGGTTTTTGGTTTTTGGTTTGTTTGTTTGTTTGTTTATTTTAGGGAGTAAGAAATACTTGAAAGTCTTTTAGTTCATCAGATATCTTTCCTTCCCTTACAGGATTATAATCATTTTTTTTCTGGATAAGTTATTCTTGGATGCAACTTCATCTCCTTTGTTCTTCAAAATATAATGTCCTAAGATTTATGTTCTTTTATGGAAGAAGGTGTTATATCTTGTGAAATTCTAAATGTTTTCTGTAATATTTAATTTGTTGTTGTTGATGCTGATGCTCACAATATTTTCTATTTAACTTAGGAATTTTTAAACTTGACTATGACATTTCTGTAACTTTTCTTTGTATAATCTCTTTTGTTTGATGATTGTTCTTTCTAGCTCCCTTTAATTTTCTTGTTCTAGAACTTTGGTGCATTTTTAAAAAGTAATCTCTTGAAATATTGTAACCAGATTATCATCATTTTCAGGTAGTCTGACAATTCTTATCTTGTTTCTCTCCTGATTGTTCTCCAGATCAGTTGTTTTTCTATTGAAAAGATGAGTTTCTCTTCTATTTATATCTAGTTTCATGATATCTTGATGTCTTATATGATCATTCAATTTTACTTGCCTGATTCTACTTTTACAGGAGTTATTTTCTTTTTAAGATTCCCAATCCCTTTTGCCAATTAACTATATTTTCAAAAGGTTCTTGAATTTTTTTTTCAATTTATTCCTGGGTTCTCTGATTTGATTTTTGAATTATTTTTTAAGTTTTTCCAATTTTTTTTTTATTTTGTGACCATTTGATATTACTATTTAGAATAGGAGTGATTTTTTTTTTATTTGTTAACCTTTCTATATTACTCTGAATATTTGAGTTTCAACTACAAGACTCAAAAAAAGCATAAAAAGTAACTTTTCTACCTTCAAAAAAATCATTTTCCAAGCCTTCTGATACTTTTATGTAGAAACCACTAAATCTTGTACTACCTTGACTATAGCTTCACAATATTTGAATTATTTCTTTTTATCTGCTAACTGTATTATCACCTTGACTTGGGAGCTTTGCAATTTGGCTATAATATACCTGGGAATTTTCATTTGGAATCTCTGTCAGGAGATGGCTAGTTCAGTCAATTTTTATTTTAACCTCTGAATCTAGAATATCAAGGCAGTTTTCTTTGAAAATATCTTGAAAGATGACATCTAGCCTTTTTTTTTTTTTTAAATCATGGCTTTCAGGTAGTCCAATAAATCAGGTAGTCCAAATTATCTGTTTTGGAAATATTTTCCAGGTCACTTTTTTTTTTTTTTCATTTCACATTTTCACATTTTCTTTTTTTTTTTTCATTCCTTTGATTTTGTTTACTTGAAATCTCATAAAGTCATTAGCTTTCATTTACCCAATTCCACCTTTTTTTTAAGAATATTTTTTTTTTGGTGGGCTTCTGTACCTTTTTTTTTTCATTAGGCCAATTCTACTTTTTGTGGAATTCTTTTCTTCAGTGGATTTTTGTACCTCTTTTCCCCCCATTTCACCAATTTTGCTTTTCAAGGCATTCTCCTCTTCATTGGATTTTTGTGTCTTTTTTTTTTTATCACTTGGCCTATTCTGTTTCTTAAAATGTTATTTTCTTCAGTATCTTTGTGCTTACTTTATCAAACTATTGACTATAGACTTTTTTCATGATTTTCTTGAATCACTCACATTGTTCTTTGCAATTTTCTTTCTACATTTCTCACTTGATTTATTTATTTTTTTAAACTTTTCTATTACCTGGGTTAATTTATGTTTTTCTTTGAGACTTTGGGGTTTTGATTCTGTTATCTTCTGAATTGGTATTTTGTTCTTCCTTGTCACCATAGTAACTTTCTATAGTCAGGTTCTTTTTCTGCTGTTTGCTACTTTTCCAGTTTATTTCTTGACTTTTAACTTTATATTCCACTTCTATAATGAAGTGTTTCAATGTCCTGATATTTTGCACAGCTTTTTTTAGAGGTAATTCTTGGCACCTCTAAGTTTTCAGTTCTTCCAAAGTGACATGATCTAAATAAAGATATGTTTAGTAGTTTTCTGTACTGTGCACTGCTCTGTAAATGCCTACTCTTTTCTAAACTGAAACTGCTCTCCTTTGGTTGCAGGTTGTGGTATGTTACTCTTCTGCCTCCTCTTCACCGTGGGACTGACTCCCAGAAGTGTGATTTAGATTCCAAAATGGGCATTGTAACAGAATCCTACCCCAGTGTCAGCAAAGGGATCCCTGTAATCTCTTTATTATCAAGTGTTTAACTCTTTTACCATCTGTGGATAGAGAGATCTAGAAATCACTATTGATCTAGAACTGCCATTGATTCAGTTCTCAAAAACTAGTTTTATTTATTATTCAATCTTTGTTTTTTTTTTTTTCAATTTTATTACTCTCTCCTTTGATTTTCAGAATTTTTAATTTGTTGTTTAAGGATGTTTTATTTGATATCTCCCCCCCCCCATATTTTTAAAAGTGCATACCCAATTCAGTAATTTTTTTCTTTCTGTGTTTAATTGATTTAAGTATTTAGAAATATACATTTCCTCCTATGTATTGCTTTGGCTTCCTCCTACAAATTTTGGTATGTTGTTTCATTGTTGCCTTTCTTTTTAATAAAATTATTGTTTTATGATTGCTTCTTTGAATCTCTAATTTTAAGAATTAGATTATTTCATTTTCAAATAATTTTTAATCCATGTTTCCATGGCCCTTTACTAAATGTATTTTTTTAAAATTTTGGTATGAAAAGAATGCACTGTTTTTCTCTTTTTTGCTTAGTTTTTGAGGTTATGTCCTTACACATACCCAGTTTTGAGAAGATGCCCCGCAAAACTAGAAAAAAAAAGTTATACTCCTATCTATTGCTATTCATTTTTCTTCAGGGGTCTATCACATCTAACTTCTCTAAAATTATATTTATCTACTTCTTTCTTGTTTTATCTATATCAGAACCAGACTTTTATCAAAAGTA
This sequence comes from Antechinus flavipes, assembly GCF_016432865.1. Classification (NCBI taxonomy): domain Eukaryota; kingdom Metazoa; phylum Chordata; class Mammalia; order Dasyuromorphia; family Dasyuridae; genus Antechinus; species Antechinus flavipes. The sequence goes on along the minus strand of NC_067400.1, from coordinate 6,746,124 downwards.
GATTATCTAGTTCTAAGTGGTCAAGGTCATCCCTTGTTTTACTACTTATTCCTCCTTTAACTCATTTAACTTCCCCTTTAATGTCTTTTGTTGGATATATGGCAATTTTTAGCCAAATGTTGCTTACCTATTTATCTCTCAAAAGAATCATTTTAAACTCACCACCACCACCACCAAAAACATTTTCATATACACAAGAAGATTCATGATAAAATCATGAATTTCAACTTCATAGTTTACTTTTTTTTTAAGAAAAAGTATGTTAAAATACTATTCATTATTTTCAAAATTATTCTGCTTTTCTGTACATCCCTCTACACTTTCTTTTGTTCTCCTGTGCATTTTTAAAATTAATCCCCACCCTTCTTTCCCACTTCACCCAAAATAGGCTATAATTAAACACAAATATATATGTATGTGTATAGACAGAAGAAAATATATTACAGATCTATTGTGTGTACAAGTATGTGTGTGCATGCATATATTGTGCATATATATATATATATATATTTCTATTTATCATTTCTTTTTCTGGAAGTGAATACCAGCTATGTTCTTTGATATGTCCTTTGTCCTATGTCCTATGATATACCCTTTATAGTTTCTTTGAGTATTAATGTGCTCAAGATAAATTATTCATTCAAAATTATTTGTAGGACAATAGTTTTATTACTATGTACAGCATTCTCTTGATGCTACTCATTTAACTTTTCATTATTTCATGCAAATCTTTACATATTAAAAGAAAATCAATCAGTTCATCATGTCCTGTAAGTAGCACATTAGAATTCCATCACAATTATATACCATAACTTTTGTAGCCATTCCATAATTGAAGGGTGCTTATCATTTTAGACAATCTAATAGGTATAAGATGATATCTCAAAGTTGTGTTATTTTTATTCCTCAAAAGTGATTTTGAACAGTATGTCATTTTGATTACTTTATGGAAAAAACTTCATATATATATATATATTTACTTTTTCAATTGAGGAATCATTCATATTCTTACAAATTTGACAAAGTACTTTATATGTTTGAGAAATTAATTTTTTATCTGAGACACTATTAAAGAAAACTTTCCCCCAACTTTCTGCCCTCTTTCTAATCCCAACTGTATTGGTTTTATTTGTATACAACCTTTTTAAATTTAATGTATTTGAAATTATCTATTTTATGCCTCATAATGCCCTCTCTCTATTTCTGATTCATAACTTATTCTCTTATACTTAAGTCCTTTAGATAATATGTACCATGCTATAATATTCTTATGAAATCTCCCTTTATCTCTAAGTCATTTATCTTGATTTGGTAAATGATTTAAGATTTTGATTAATTTCCAATTTCTGCCAGATTGTTTTCCAGCTTTCCCCTTTTTTGCTAGATGAGTTCTCATCTCCAAAATGTAAATCTTTATCTTGTCAAAGTTAAAGTTACTGTAATTACTTACTACTGTATATTATATGTCTATTCTGTTCCACTGGTCTACTATTGTATTGTACTACTGTTGTATTTCTTAGCCAGTAGCAGACAATTAATGCTTTAGAGTTTAAGATCTGATCCTTTACATTTAAAAAAAAAATTGACCTTTAGTTCTTACAAGTGATTTTTCTTAATTTAGTTGGATGACATTGAATAAATAGATTAGTTGGGCAAAGTTGTCAGTTTTACAATATTGGATTTTGCCTACCTATAAACAATTAATATTTTTCCAATTATTTAAATCTGATTTTGTGTAAAGAATGTCTTATAATTATGCTCGTGTAATTCCTGAGTCTGTTTTTATAGATGTATTCCCAGGTTTTTTATACTGTCTGGATTAATCTTAAATGGAATATATATTACTCTGTCTTCTCATCATGTATTATTACTGATTATTACTGATATCATATATAATTTATTCTATTTATTTTATATCCACTATTTTGATGAAATTTTTGTTTCCAATAACTTTTTAATTCATCCTTTAGGATTTTTCAAACATATCATCATATCATCTGCAAAAAAAGTAATAGTTTATTATTTCATTTCACATTCTGATTTCCTCAGTTACTTCCCCTTTTTTTAGTGTCATTGCAATTATAATAACAATAACATTATAATTGCAGTTATAATAACAATTCTTCTTTCTATCACCTGGTTTTTTTCCTTTTTCTGCTGCTTCCCTGTTGGTAAGATAGATTTTTAATATTCAAGTGAATGTGTATATTTTTCTTTCTTTGAGTCGATTCTGATGAGAGTGAAGTTCAAGCATTGTTTGCCATCTCCTCCCACATTTTCCTCTCCTTTGTCAAAGCTTTCTTAAATGCCTCTTTATGTGAAATAATTTCTCCCATTCTTCCTTTTCTTTTTTCCTTTTCCTAGTGCATCCCTCTTTCTCATCCCTTATTTAGATCATCCCATAATAGTCAACTCATACTCTTGCCATCTATATATGTATGCTCCTTCTAACTGCCCTAATAATGATAATGTTCTTAAAATTTGTAAGTATCATTTTCCCAAATAGGATAAACAATTTAGTCATATTGAATTTCTTTTTATTTTTCTTTCATGTTTATCTTTTTATGTTTCTCTTAAGTCTTGTGTTTGAATGCCAACATTTCTATTTAGCCGTGGTCTTTTAATCAGGAATGCTTGAAAATTCTCTATTTCACAAAATACCCATTCCCTTTCCCTCCTTCCTCTCCTGGAAAAGTTATACTCATTTATTTGGGTACCTTATTCTTTGTAGTTATCCTTAGGGGGTTATGTCGAAGGACATGAAATCATGTATTCTGGAATGTGGAATCTATGTCTACCCAAGATTGTTGAAGGTAAATATTTTTTCTAATACAGAAGAATTATGAGAGTTTTCATTATTTTTGTTGATGACTGGGATAACATTATCCTTTGTGTATGTTTATTAGTCACTTTGAACTTTCCTTATGAATTCCTCCGGACTGCAAAATCCTAACAGAACTTGAGTTTTAGAATCTCCTATAAGTCTCAGTGTTCTCATAGTAAGAAAATATGGTAAGGACTCTGCAAATGACAAATGTGTCTCTGCAGAAGCGTTAGACGCTTTGCAAGCATTGCATAATTAACCCTTAAGTAAATTACACAAGTGAATAAATAACTGGTTTATGATGTAGAATAGACTTAAAGGACCAGAGGGCTGTTCTAGGGGTTATTTGACTCATCTCTTTTCTTGGTCAGGAGATGATACTTGAATAGATCTTTTTCAGTTTTACTTTGAAATCTCCTGGGAAGGCAATTGCATTGGGGAAGCTTTTCTTGTCAGAATGCCGTTTCTCATTCAACAAGCATCTTAGGGACTGATTATTTACCATGAACTATACTTAAATATGTACTGGAATACAGAAACAAAAACAAAACAATCCCTGCCCTACTTTTCTTGGCTTGAATGCCTCTTTGTTGAAGTTTTAGCTCAATTCCTGTTCAGTTAGTAATATTATTGAGGTGAAGTAGAAAATCTGAATTCTACTCTTGATTTTGTCATGAAGTACCTTGTAACTTTGTGCAGATCATTTCCTGTCTCTGGTTTCTCTCAGTCCCTCGTACTCCCTTTTACAGCTCTGAGTCTCAATTTCCTTTCCTATGAAATGAAAAGATAGGATCAAATAGCCTCTGAAGTCCTGTCTGGGTCTAAGGAGCTCTTACTCAATGCTTTCTGACTAATAAATTAGAAAAAAATGCCTTTTATTCAGATTACTCTCACCCTCAACCCAGCTTTCCACCCCCATCCTTGTCATTTCCCTTTTCTTTCACTTTACATTGATTTTATGGCTAAAGGTGAATCATCATGGGCCAGGAATTTGATCTCCATAAATGGGCATCCTATTCTCAGGCCACTCTGCCTTCTTCCCTGTATCAGTTGAATGCCAAGAATTCTTGGTGGTCCTAGGAATTGCAGTCCTCCATCACTCTTTTTATTTCAATCACAAAACTGAGGGTTTTTTTTGGAAACTACCTTTAATTTAATTGATAATAGGTTCAATCTCATAATCCAAATTGTACACCCTATTTTGTGACTTTTCACATTAATTTCCTGTTCTGTCATCACTGTTTAGCAAACAAAACTTTCCAAGTCTTAGTTACCAAGGAACTAGTGCTGATACTTGTCCTCATTTACAGGATATAGTAAATACCAAGCCATGTAATTTCAAGAAGTGCTTTAAGGGTTTTGACATTCATCATTTGGAGGGACAGGTTCATGTCTTAAGAGGCAATGTAAATTTTTTTCTATACTTTAGAATAAAACTAAACAAAAGGAAAGTCACTAGGGATAGGATGCTAGCTGTTTAAAATTCCATATTTTTTTCTCTAAAAGAGAAAAATTGATATTGTAGATTGTGTTGTGTCATCAGATCTTCGCATAAAATTAAGGACACAGCCTACATTAAAACTCAAGAGAAAATATATGAGGAAGACAGTTAGGGGTTCTACCGAGAACATGTAGAAAATAAAGGGAGAGGCCATGAATTCAATGGATGGAGGCAGTTGGACAATTCTAGAAACTATACAGTCCTGAAAGTTACCATTTTTATCAATGACTGTGATCAAAGTATAGATGAAATTAGTATGAGAGTTATAGATCGAGCAAGTCTGGAAAGAATCACTGACATACTGAATATTTAGTCCAATTCTGGATCAAACATTTTAGGGAAAGCATGAATAAGCTACAGATAGAATATGACAACCAAGAAAGTGATGAGGTGATAGATTACTTCCAGATAATAATTGTTTGACAATATTATATCTTTTTAGTCTAAAGAAACAAAGACTCCAGAAATAGAAATGTGTTTTCCCTCCATCAGAACATATACTTTCGATGCTAGGAGTTGTATTATTGGAAGGAAGGAAGGAGAGAAGGAAGGGGAAAAAGAAAGTAAAAGGGAGGGAGAAAGGAAAGGAGAAAGAGGGAGAAAAAGAAAGAAAGAAAAGAAAGAGAAAGAGAAAGAAATAAAAAAGAGAAAGAGAAAGAGAAAGAAAGAGAGAGAAAGTAATAATGATAAGAAATAAAAGGGAAATGTGAGAGAAGAAAATATGAAAGAGAAAAGGAGTAATGAAAGAAAGAAAAAGAAGAGATAGAGATGATAAAAAAGTAAAGAGATAAAGAAATTGAAAAAAGAAAGATGATAGAAAAAAAGATAATATGGAAGAAAAACAAAGGAGAAAGTAAGACAAAGAGAGGGAGAAAGAGAAACAAAAAGACAAAAAGTAAAACAGAGAAAGATAAGAAAAATGGATTTGGGGAAAGAGACAGAGAGAGAGAGAGACAAAGAGACAGAAAGACAGAGACAGAGACAGAGATACTAATGTAGAGATGTAAGTTAATTTCGTGAGATCTGATGAAATCACCAAGAGGGAAGAGGGAAAATGTTGGGATCCTTCCACAGAAAGGGGTGGGGCAAAGTTGATCAAGAAAAAGGAATTACAGAATGATTCAATAAATGGGAGAAGAAACAGGAAAAATAACCAAGAGCTTTACTAACTCTATCTGTGCTGCTGGAGCTTCATTTGATTCACACTTTCTAGAAATTCTACTTGCCCTCCAAATGCTTATTTGGCTCTTTCTATAAGTTTAAAGGTTTCACTTTTGAAAAATAATACAATTTTGATTTGATTTCTGAGTTTCCATGAGATTTCACCTCTTGGCTTTCCTTTTTTCCCAATGGAATAAATTCTTTGAAGTCAGAGGCTTTTACATACTTGTTTTTTATCCCCAATCCCTATCACCATTCTTAGTATACTGTCGATTCTTCAAAAATACTAAGAATAATAATGGATTAACTAATTGATTGGTTGTTTTGTGAAATAAAGAAAAATATAGGATAGTATACCCCATTTTCTAATAGTACAGGGAATTGGGTCTACAGTGGGATCCAGAGAAATTGAGTTTACCATCTGTCAAGGAATTCTACATTCACAATATATTTAAGTCCATCCCCAAAACTATTTTTGACATAATACTAGGTTAAAAGATAGTGTTATTCTCCTAAGACCCCAGTTAAAGAAAGAAGAAATTTTGAGTTTAGGACAAACTCTCAGTTGGATAATAGAATAGAAAGCATTTCATTGTACTTAATGATTTGAAAAAAAAAAAAACTTTATATGTGTCTCATTTGCTAGTTACTACTACCTTGGAACATGAGTTCTACATTCTTGGAGTCAGGAAATGCTCAGTCCAAATCCTGCCTTTGATTAAAAATTGGATTGTGACCCTTGATGATTAATTTAAGCTCAAATGTAGATAATAATACCAGTGGTTTTTATATTTTAGGATTATAGGCTTCTTGTGAAACTTGTTACATATATAGATATGTATGTAATATGTGTGCACATTCATATTTACACTATGTTTCTATTTGTATCTACAATAGTAACATATACATTAAATAAGTAAACATATGAAATATGTTTAATATGTATACTGTGATGCTCATAGGACACAAAATGTCCACTATCAATAATATAAACATATACGTTAAATGAGGAGACATAAAAAATATATTTAATATGTATAATGTCATGTCAATGGAAGAGACAAAATGTCTGATAGAAGAATTAAGAGGCAAACGTGTCACAAAATCCAAGAAATCAAATTAAAATTATGTTACTTTTAAACATTTAGGGGATCCAAAGAAAAATTTGGAAAGACACTGGAATGCCCAGGGCGATGAAAATAATAAAGCCCTGGTAGTATAGATATGATCAATATGACTCATCTTTGGCATGGATATATATATATACAGAGACATGAATATACATATAGGCACACATAAAATACATCCCCATGTGTACATATGTCTATAGACTTCATATATATATATATAAACTAAATTTCTGTGCACATATGCATATGTATGCTAATGTGTCCATATAGTATTTAGTGATTTCCATCTCAGTTTTCTCTTCTGGATCTCGTATGTGTCATTTATATGGAAGGACCCTATGGCTCTTCTCTACCCCCTTCATAATTTCAGCAGATTCATGGAATCAACTGTCATCTTTATGAAGACAAGTCCTAGATCTCTATCTGTCTGTCTGTACTTACGGCTTTTCCTTTTATAAAGATTACCTAATTTAATATGAATTCCTACTTGAGCTAAAATGGGCCAATTGTAGCACCTGATTCTCAAAAAAGAAGAGACCTTTGAGGTCACTGATTTTTACCTCCTCAATTTATAGATGAATAAACTCAGGCTCAGGGAGATGAAGGAACCTACTAGGATTCAATCGCTTATAACATCAGAGGAAAGTTTAAAAGCAGATATCTTTTTCTTTCCAATTAATTGCTTATCTGCCAACTGCACTTTCTCTGAGACAGGATAGATCAACATAACCAAGGGAGACTTGCCCACTGGCAGACAGTCAGCATCAGACGCAGGATTTGAATCCAGCTCTTCCTGGTTTTAAGGTCATCTCTCTGTCCAGTGTACCAAACAGCTTCTAATAAAATCTCATTATATATTGTACCTCAGTCACAGAACAAAGTCAGGTCCAGAGATATGATCAGTGCCAGGGCCATGCTACATGGCCTCAGTGTTCAGGTAATCTGGTCTAGGTTCATGTCTCTTTTAAATTGCTCTGAGCTCAGTGCCTCCTGAGAAAAGAGGGAAGCAGTATCTCCCCGGTGTCAATGCACAAATGAGTAATCGTTCCTAGGATGAAAGAGGATCTGGCTGCCTTGGAAGCGCGGGCTCAGCGTTAACCTGGCCGATGTATGATCTCAGCGGAGATGAGAGAGGGTCACCATCCTAGGCCCATGACACTGTGCCTGGGGAATGTGGCCCAAGGCAAACAAATGTCTTCGCCTACGCTCTCTTGCCCATTATGGGACCTGGCAGCTGTTAGCATGACTGATGGGTGACACCCAGCAACCTGCACACATGCTCCTCTTACTTTTCACCCGCTGCTATTCCAGTCTACCAAGGGACCTTGATGAAAGGGGAGGGAAAGGGAACACGGACACCTAACCCATGGTGGCAACACAACAGGGAGGCGATGGATTACTCCCTCTTAGAAATGGGACAAAACCTTTGGCCTGTGGCAGAGTTTCCTCCTATGCAAATCCCCCAGATGGGCTTCTAAGTTTTACAAGCTGATAAAAAGGATGGGGATGCTTGCTACCTAGTAAAACTTTGTCCTCTGCAATTATCACTGGCTTTTAGAAAAGAACCAAATGGTACATCTAATGCTCCCCATCTAGTAAATCCTGTTTTTCCTGCCCATGGGTTTCTGTAGCTCCATGGCCTTGGGAGATGGCACTCTGTAACTCAAAACTTTGCCCACAGGCTTTTGGCCACGGGAGCTTCTTGAACACCCCTCCTTTCCAAGTCTATGTGCTTTGTAGGGATGTGGAGAACACATGGGAGGAATAGATCTCATCTTAGCCTGATGATCCTTATCAGTTCCTATCCATGTCCTTCTGTGACTTCTGCTAAAAGGCTCTCACAACTCAGTTTGACAAGAATGCTTTCTGTGTGGTGGGGATCACGTTGGGATTGAAATGGGAAATACATGTCAGAGTTATTTCCTTCAAGGAGCTTATAGTCAATAGCACTGATATGCTTGTAATAAATATTTGATTGATTGGTCACTGGGTTCATTTGGCCCTTTCCTAACAGAGGCATCTTATTAATTAAAATTTTCTTGGAAATGACCATGTCAGTCTTTATCTTGATTTGCCATCAAGATTCTGAACACTTAGATCCCTCTGGGGTTGCTGATATGACCCAATGACCCACAGATCCTCTCATTCATATCCCTTCTTCTCATTTGATGTTGGCTTCCCCATTTTTCTCCCAATAGTCAAGAGTCTAACTGCTCTCAGACAGATGATTCTGAAATAATTGCTGTGGCGATGGCTATAGGAGCATGGATTCTTGTCAAGGAATAGTCAATTTCCCTTTCTTGTTATCTTGTTCAATATCCTGTTGAAGAATGAATTTGTGATTCCTCAAACTTAGGAGAGTTTCATAAATCTTGTATGTACTATTCCCATTTCCAACTCTGAACTACAATTTTTAACAGTATATGTATATATATTTTACCATATTCTCCTATGCCTGAATAGAGCTTCCAGTATGGAGTTTGATAAGTTTACAATAGGACAACCCTGAAAGGCAGCAGTATGCAGGCTTCCTGAGTCATTTAGTCATTTAAACCTTCTTGAGAAGAGAGGATTCTGTTAAGATTTAAGTTTTCCAAGTTTCTTCCACTGAAAATGATAAAATATTGCTTCAGAAGGAATGTGGAACAACAGAAGTAAAGAAAAGTCAAGGTAAAGCTGTTGTTCTCATAAGATAATCTAAGAAGACTCCAGGAAAGAACTGATCTGTAAGGATAAAGGTTTGATCTGAGTGAAGTGCAAAAACCTCTAAGCCAACTCTGGGGAATCAATAAACAACACACACCCCTTTCCAACAAGAAACATCAAAAGATCTGAAGCACAATATCTATATCTGTAGGTAACTTTCTATTTATATATTAAAAGAACTTTCAAAGGATTTTAAAAATCAAATGAGGGGGATCAAGGACACATTTTTTTAAAAAGAGCAATCCAAGAAAATCACAAAAAGAAAGTCAACCAACTTGAAATAGAGAACCAAAAATTTAAGGAAGAAAATAATCCCTTGAAAATAGAATTAGGCAAAGAGAAGCTAATGATATTCTGGGACACAAAGAAATAATAAAACTAAATCATAAGAAGTTAAAAAAAAAAAAGAAAGTGAAATATCAGAAAAAAACAACTGATCTGGAGAACAGATCAAGAAGAAATAATGTAAGAATAGTCAAACTGACCAAAAAATTATGATTTAACCAAAAATTAAGATTTAAAAAAATAACCTTGATACAATATTAAAAGAAATCATGAGAAAATTGTCCCAAATTTCTAAAACAAAAGAGTAAAGCAGAAAAAAAAATCCACCAATAACCACCTGAAAGAAATCCCAGGGGAAAAACTAAGACTACTACAGCCAAGTTTGAAAGTTTCTAAGTTTATATATATATATGTATCTGTATATTGGAAGCAACAAGGAAAAAAAAACAATTTGAATATTGTGGGGCTGCAATAAGGATTATACAAGATCTAGTAGCTATTATATTGAAGGCTCTTGTCTTGGTATACTATATTCTGGAGTTACAATTAATGGTTACTTGCCTAGCAGAATGAAGTATAATCCTGAATGGGAAAAAAAAAAAAAAATTTAATGAACTGAAAGATTTTTAGATATTTATGACAAAAATAGCATAATTTAAGAGAATCTAACATGTAAAATCTAGGAGAAATATAAAGTAAACATTATGTACCAATTATAAGTGATTCAATAAGATCAAATTCCTTTGTATATATGAAAATTATATCAGTTCTTTTGTGACTATCATATTTATGGAGATAGTTTGAAAGAAAGGCATGGATTGAGCTAAATAGAATAGGGTGATGCTAGTGTGTGTGTGTGTGTGTGTGTGTGTGTGTGTGTGTGTGTGTGCTGTGTAGGGAGAGATAAAAAAGGAATAAGCATCTCATACAAACAAGGCAAACAAGGAAAAATGTGTAAAAAAAAGGCTAGTGGGGAAAGGGTAGGTGGTGCTAAAAGCATAGTATCATCAGATGGGTTAAAAAAGAAGAATATATATGATGTAATATATGTAAATATATAATATGATATAATATATATCATATATAATGTATATATAAAAGTCTTATAGAGGCAGAAAGAAATAACAGGGCAATAGGATTGGGGGGAAGGATAAGGGAGGGATTCTTGGAAGGATAGGCAAATTAACAAGATAGCAAGGCAATGAGTGGAAACTACATAGAGGAGGGTTGGGAATAGGGGGAGGATGGTGAGGAAAATAGGAAGGAGAAAAATAAATAAGTAATTGTAGTTTAGAATGTGAATTGGATGAATTCACCTATAAAATGGAAACAGATTATTTTAAAAATTTGAACTCAAAAATATATTGTTTTCAGGAAATGTTATAAAAATGAGATACTCACATTAAGATCAGAATTACAATTTATGATGTTAAAAAGCAGGAATGGTAATCATGATCTCGACAAAATTAAAATAAATGTAATTGAAATAGAAAAATAAGAAAACTACATTGTATTAATAAATATTTTGAACTATTTGAAATAACTAGATGGTATCAGATGGGGAAATTGCTGTGGTGTAGGAAATGAAGAACTGGAGTATTTAGAAAAAAATATTGAAAGGCGTGGAGTCATGAAGGAAAATGCTATCCTCCTTAAGAGAAGGAAAAGACAAGTGGAAATAAGCATAATCCAGTCTTATGCATATGCATATGACTATAGGTAAAGATAATGATGTATGTGTATATTTATGTGCATGTATATAAGCATATCTTTGTATGAATCTCTCTACATCTATGCTTAATTGTAACTTAATTGGTAGGGGAGAAAGAAGAAAAAATAAGTAAAAAGTTCACAGTAGAGAAGAAACCTATGAAAAAGCAAAGCAAAGATGGCCAGCTCTGAACACAATGTGAGGTATGTATTATAAAAGCTTTCTTGAGATGGAAATTTATGGCTTTTTATTTTGATTTTTTTCTTGTGGTCTGCTGGGCACATGAAAGCATTTTATTTTCATTTTCTTAGTTATTTTTTCCTTCTTGAGAACTATCAACAGAGACAGAATGTCAATCAAGTTTGCAGCCTGAGGGATCTGATTTCAGTCTTTTTTTTTTTTTTTTGAACAATATTGGCTATATGAGACTGGATGAGTGACTTACACCTTTGTTGCTCTAAGGAGCAATCTAAGACCAGATTGGTCAGCCCATCTTGAAAAGGGAAATGTCTTCCCTTGGGTGTTCCCTATGCTAATGAATCCTGGCTCCATCCTTGGGAACAAATTCAGAGATTCCCTTTTCAAATCCCTTTTTGTTTTTCCTAGTGACTTTCATTTACTTTTACAAGTTTATCTCATGTATTTAAATAGGATGAAGCAACCTGAGGATTTTTGATGTTATCAGATTCACTGATATACAAATGTTTGCAGAAAAGTTTCAATGTTTTAACAGACTCATAATTTCATGGATTTGCCTATTTTCTCACTGTTTACAAATGAAAATACCCTGGTTTTGGCTTGCCATTCTATGTAGTTCCTCTTTATGTTTCTGTGCACAGAAGCAACTCTTTGGGGTATTCCTCTAGGACACATATAGAGCATCATCTTATGGATGATTTCTTGTTTACCACTTCCCATCCATATCCCGTCATAGAAAATGGATTGCAAATTCTTTTATCTTCCTCCCTGCCTCCAATATGCTTCTACATGGCCCATTGGGTCCTCTATATTTTTTTTCCTTTACAGAAATGTAAACACCCCACCACTGTCCAGAAAAAAAAAAAAAATGGTACAACAATATAGATCTGAGAGTAGCTTAATTGTTTTCAGTAACCCCAGAGAATATAAAACCCTTTCCTTTCCAGAGAATTTAGTAATTAATTCTGGAATCAACCTACTCATTTTCCCACCAGGTACACTATTTTTTGGATTTCTCTGGATATCTCCATTAGACCTTCCAGCCCCAGGAAGCTCATCACTGAGAAATCTCCTCATCCTGAAAGAAGAAATTAGCTGTGATACTCACAACTCATTTGTATCCTCTGAATATTTGCTGCTTATTAGCCCATTCTCACCGTGCCTGGTTGGGTCCCAATCCTGAGGCCCAATAGAATGAAATCAGATCCTTCTTGCACATGACAGCTCTTGAGGTACTTGAAAATCTTTTTAACCTTCTCTGAGACTTCTAGAGACTGAGCGCTCCAAACACTATTGAATGATTGTCCCATAGAATGGTCTTCTTCATTAGATTGTGAGCTCCTGGTGAGTGTGGATTGTTCTTCTTGTATTTGTATTCGTGGTATCCCCCAGTGCCTTTAACACAAATTGCTTGTGGGTTGATTGATTGTACCTTTTTCTGCTTTTCTGTCCTACCAAAAAATAATACAGTAGGCTGGTGATGAGGGACAGCCATAAGGGAGGCTAAAACATGAGGGCCTCTAGCAGCCACAATTGATGGCTTTCCCACATGTCTTAAGAGGAAGGGAGACTGTAGGAATTGATCAGAAGGCTCTTGAATATAGCATAAAAGCTAAACATTTCTATCTGCATGATGCTAGTAGGGAATTCTTCCTACTAGGAACACGGGGCACCAGGCATGAATAAGTGTACATCTAAAGTAGATACAGCTTGACCAAAAAACAAAAACAACAACAACAACAACAACAACAACAACAACAACAAAAAACCCACAACTTGATTTGAAAAATCCCTAGAAAATGGAAGGAAGGGACAAATAGGAAAGAAAAGAGAAACAAAGGAGTTCTCAGAATATCAAAGATATAAATTGTAATGATATCATTCTACCTTTTATCTTTTGGTTTTCTTAGTTTTTTAATCTGTAAAATTATGGTCTTGTTATACACACACACACACACACACACACACACATACAGGCAGGCAGTTTAGATATGTGATGATTTAATTGTTCCTAACTTTTAGTAGAATTCTCTACTCTTCATGAAATCACAGCACATGATTGAACTGGGATTCTGATACTTAGAAATTGGCTATGACATCTGGAATCATATGAAGGGTAAATTTTTCTTTAAAAAACATTCTTTACTGACAAGGAACTCCATGTCCATATCTAGCTATGTATGTAAATCTCTAGATGATATATACAGAACAGAACATTAGTTGCTAGTCTTGGTTTTCCTCTGGTTAACATCTAGAAATAAGTTCCAAACCAAGTCTCCTTGGCAGATATTTTTGATGAGACCATTATTCAACTTGTTCAGCAAATAGACTGGTGTAATTAAGTTTGTAAATCCTAGTTATATGAAAGCAGAAGCCAAAGTGACATGTGTGCTGATATCTTTAGGCTTGTCATTGCTGTTTTTATAAAATAAATGTTGGAAGAAACTCGATCCATCACTTACCTTGAAATTATCTCAGGGAAACATCACAATCTTTCCTCCACAGACAGATATGGGGTTTGTTTAAATCCCTATTTTAGAGCAGACAATGCATTGGGCAAGAAAGATAGAAGGGTTATTTTTAAGTTACATCTGTAGAAAGGCTTTTGATTTATTTTCAAGGAAATGAATAGTGTATTTTGTTCTGGATAGCCAATTCTAGGAAGATAGTGGGCAAGCTGGAAGGTGTTAAGTATAGATGAACACAGATGGGAAGGAGAGCTCAGATAGTGCAAAATGAATATCAGCTTGTGGTAATGACTATGTTGAGCTTAGAGAAAAAAAGGCAAAGTCACTATGAGAGCTATCTTCTAGTATTTGGAAAGATGTGAAATGGAAGAAGACTTGGATTTGTTTGGTTTGATCTTAGAAGGAAGAAGTGATCAGAGCTTCCCCAAATTATGATGATCTTTCTCAAGGACTCATGGATTTTCCCCCCACTTGCTCACAGGCAGCTGAATGACCATTTGTTGTCTAGGTAATGTTGGGGCATTGTTTCAGGTACACGGTGGTCAAGATAATCTTTGAGAGACAGAGGCAGAGAAAGAGAGAGAGAGAGACAGAGACAGAGACAGAGACAGAGACAGAGACAGAGACAGAGACAGAAAGAGGAAGGAAGGAAGGGAAGGAGAAAGACAGAGCCAGGTGTATCTATTCATATATATGTATGTATATATTGTATTTTCCAAATGTAAAAAAAAATTTAAATTTAGTTAAATTGCAAACTTCACTGTCACAAAAGCATTGTAATAAAATCTGAAGAGATCATTGTATGAATTATGAGATGATGATTCGAGTGGGAAAAATGTTGGGGGAGGGGGATTTCCTTTGGGAACCATGATACATCCAAATACTGCAAAGTTTGTTTAGAGATCACTGACAACTTAGAGTGTGGTGACAGAGAAGAGAATCTCAGGACTGGGATTGTAGGAACTTTTTCTGAATAAAGTTCAACTTGATGTGGGAGAGAGAATCTTTGTGGAAAATACAGTGGAAAAAATTTAAAAAGACTACTTTCTACTTTGTAATAACACATCTGTAACATGCACTTGTCAATGATTTTAGCTTTGATTTGGAATTAAAATTCCTTTAATGAAATAATAAGTTTCAACCCATTGGTTTGGAGGAGCTTGGATGAGATATGAACTTGATTGGAGGATAGCAATCCAATGCAAAATGAAAAATTCTAAAACTCTGGAATGATAAACACAATGTCAAAGGGGGGACTGTTTTGTAAAGACCTAAACCTGAAATTTCCTGCCCTACAGAGCAAGTCTGAATAAGGGATGGAGGAAGAGTGGAGCTCTTCCATATGAAATTATTTTCCAGGTAAATGAAACTTTCTCTTTTATACACAGATACTTTCATTTTCTCCATCTAAAAAAAGACAAAATAATTCTTAGAAATCCTTCTTGTCTTCTTATCCAAAATAGACTAACCCAGAGTGATAAGAATAGAAATAGGACTTTAGATCTGGAAATTCCCTTAACATTGGAAAAGTCTTAAGAGCATAGAGTTAGTTATAGAAAGTATCCTGAAACTTGACTCTTTTCAACAATGAGGTGATTTAGGCCAATTTTAATAGACTTATGATGCAGGAAGATACACATCTGCCATGTGGATAACAACATAGGATTTTTACCTTTTTTGTTGTTATTTGCTTGCTTTTTTCCTTTCTCACTTTTTTTACTTTTTAATCTGATTTTTCATCTGTAGCATTCTAAATGTGGAAATATATTTCCAAGAATTGCATATGTGAACTATCTATTAGATTATTTGCTGCTTAGGGGAAGGGGTGGGAGAATGGAGGGAGAAAATTTTGGAACACAAGATTTTGTAAGGATGAATGTTGAAAATGATCTTTGCAAGTTCTTTGAAAAAATTATCAAAATTTAAAAAGAAACCATCTTGAAAAAGCTAAAATCAAATTCCCATATAAGCTATAAAAACACACATATAAGTATATGTATGTATGTATGTACATGTGTATATGTGATGAGAATGTGTGTGTATGTTTGTGCTGGTATGTATAAATATTGAAAATCAGATTAGATGAAAACATTATTTTCTACCTTCCTGTCCATGGCCCATGGGCCGCAGACTCATGGATTTAAATCTTCAAAGGTTCTAAGATACAATTCAAGCCAACTTTCATATTGTGGGGGAGTAACCAAAGACTAAAAGAGATTGATTAACTTGAGGTAAATCAGCTAGAAAATCACAGAATTCAATTATCAGTTGATTTGATCTTTAAAGACAAGGCTCTGTCCACTATATTAATTTCTCTCTTATCTTTTGGTCTATAAAGGACAGAACCTATTTCCCAGAATAAAAAACACAAAGGTTATAAATCACTTTAAAGTGTATCTTTCTTCCTTGGGATATTTTAGTAAAGTATCTAGTGGCAAATTCAAACTGCCTTTCTAGTGTTACTGCAAACGGGATGGGGATCCAAGTATGCCGGCACTTTAAGGGCAGTAACTAAGCATCTCTGCTGACTCTGAGGCAGTCCATTGGCCCCGAGTTTTCCCCACCCCAGCCAATGATATTCCCTCACTCCTGGAATTAACAGTATCTCAGTGCTTGAGAATGCATCATGGGAGGTTTACATCATCCCTATATTTCTGGTTACAGAATGTCAAAAACATTATGAACTTGGAGGACGGCTGCTGAGACAGTGTCATACCTACCCTACCAGCTGCTTTTGCAAAGGTTTCTTTCCATTCAACACAGTTTTAAAATAAGTAGGAGCTTCTTCACACTTCCTTGAGAGAAATAGTTTAATGGTAATCAGAGCATGTAGAAATAAGTGTGTGAAGAGTGCTAGGCTGAAAGCCAGAAACTCTCTTATCCTCTGATCTAGTCCTGGCTCTGACCTTTTCTAGACAGGTCACCTTGAGCCAGCATCTTCACCTTTGAAGGTCTTTTTTTTTTCATAATAAAAAAAGGGATATAAATGATAATTTCAGGGTGATGGAACCAAGATGGAAAGAAAAGGCAGAAAATTGCCTGAGCTCTCCCCAATTCTCCTTAGGAACAATGCTAAATCAAACCATTAAACAGATTCTGGTGTGATAGAACCCAGAAAAAGATGGAGGGAAACAATTTTCTAGCTAAAGATAACTTAGGATGACTTCAGGAAAGGTAAAAGGAAAGCACAATACAATCCAGAGAGTTTCTGGACAAGTTACTGGGAAATCCTTAGCCTCAGCACAGATCAGCAATTGAGACCACTTAGGCCTGGCTCAGTTCCCAGGCCAATGGCACAGCAGGCCAGCTATGAAACCTACAGCCCCAATGTGGAAATAGGCTGGGCCACCTCTTCCCCGTGGGCAAGCCATGGTATCTGAGATCCCAGAACAAAAAAGTCAGTGTTCAGACCCCTGGCTCCACCAGTTCAAAGAGCTTGGGACATTGCTCCCTGTGCCCCAGGAACACAGCTTAACTTTATGTCATAAAATAGGCTAAAATGAGTTTTTAAAAAATACAGAAAAAGAGCTGTGATCATAGAGAATTACTATAGTGATAAGGAAAATCAAAACAGAAACTCAAAAGAGGAAAACACTACCAAAATGCCTAGATGTGAAGTCTTAAGGGAGAAGAAGAATTGGTGTCAAGACAAAAAAAAAAAAATAGAATCATATAAGAAAGGGAGCCAAGATGGCAGAGTAAAGGCAGGAATTTGCCCAATCTCTAGCCCTGACGCAAATTTCTTTAAATAATGACTCTAAACCAATTTTAAAGCATCACAACATCCCCTAAAAATGGAGTAGAACATTTTCCAGCCAAAAGCAATTCCCTCCTAGACCCCAGCATCAGTAAGGTGGACAACAGCAGTGCTAGAGACTTTTGGACATCTTGGACCAGGGACACCAGGGAGGACTTGGAAGGTCAATGAAGAGGGGCTGTGGCAATTGGGTGGAATTCTGGTGTGCAATATTAACACAGCCCCCATCAGCAGATCTTTAATTGAGGGCCAGCACACTATATCTTACAACTACAGTAGGGTGGGGACATACCTAGCAGCTCCAGGGGGAAAAAAAAAAGAAGAAGAAGAATTTGCTCGTGGTAAGATTCATAGAAGCATTTCTGAAAATTGCTGCACAGAATTCTTGAAGCTTAGGACAGTGCACTCTCCACCCTGAAAACAGAGATGTACTTTGACAAAGAATTAAGAGTAGGAAAATGAGAAGAAAACAACTAAAAAAAAGTGTTTCTGACCATTGAAAGTTAGGCCACAAGAAGTATCAGAAGATAACAAAATCAAAGCTCCTACATCCAAAGCTTCCAAGCAAAATAAGATTTGGGTTAAGAACATGTAAGAGCTCAAAACAGACTTTGAAAATCAAGTAAGAGAGAGAGTGAAATTAGGGGAAAAATTAAAAGAGGTACAAAAAGAAATACAAAAAACTAATGAGGAGAATGCCTTAAAAAGCAAAAATGGTCAATTGGGAAAAGAGGTACAAAAGCTCACTGAGGAAAATGATTCCTTAAAAATTAGAATTGAACAAATGAAAGCTAGTGATTTTATAAGAGATCAAGATAAAATAAAGCAAATCCAAAAAAAAAAAAAAAGAAATGAAAAAAAATAGAAAAAAAATGTGAAAAATCTCATTGGAAAAACAACTGACCTGGAAAATAGATCCAGGAGAGGTAATTTAAAAATTATTGGTCTACCTTAAAGCCATAAAAAAAAAAGAGTCTGGAAATCATCTTTCAAGAAATTATCAAGGAAAATTATCCTATATTCTAGAACCAGAGAGTAAAATAGAAACTGAAAGATCTGAGTGATTACCTCCTGAAAGAGATCCCAAAATAAAAACCCTCAAGAACATTATAGCCAAAATCTTAAACTCCCAGATCAAGTAGAAAATATTTCAAGCATCCAGAAAGAAACAATTCAAGTATAGTGGAGCCACAATCAGAATAATATGAGATTTAGCAGCTTTTACATTAAAGGATCAGAGGGCTTGGAATAGGATATTCTGGAGAACAATGGGGCTAGGATCACAACCAAGAATCACTTAACCCAGCAAAACTGATTCAATAATACAGAGGATTTTCAAGCATTCATGATGAAAGAATAGAATTGAATTGAAAATTTCATTTGAATGGAAAATTTGATTTTCTAATACAAAGCTCTGGAGAAGCAGAAGGAGATAATCAGGAAAGTTATATTATAAGGGACTTAATAAAGTTTATCTGTTTACATTCTATATGGGAGGATGATACTTGTAACTCATTAGAATGTTCTCATAATTATAACAATTAGAAAGTGTATATATAGACAGAGGACATGGGTGTAATTTGAATATGAAGGGATAATAACGTTTTTTTTAAAAAAATGACGAAATTAAGGGCTGAGAGAGGAATATACTGGAAGAAAGGGAAAGGGATAAGTGGAATGAAGCAAATTACCTGCCATTAAAAAAAAAAAAAAAAGACAAGAAAAAGCTTACAATGGAGGGCACAAAGAGGAAGAGAGGAGGAGTGAGTGAACCTTACTCTCACCAGAATTGGCTCAAATAGAAAATAATATACATGCTCAATAGAGATATAGAAATCTATCTTTTCCTGCAGGAAAATAGGAGGGGAATGAGACATGGAAAGGAGGGAAGAGAGGACATTTTGGAGGAGAGAGTAGTTAGTATCAAAACACTTTTGAGAAGGGACAGGGTGAAAGGGAGAATAAATGGGGGGAAATATAATTAGCAATAGTAATTGTAAAAATAATTCAAAACAAGTTTCTTTGATGGAATATTATTGTTCTCTGGGAAATGATGAGCAGGATCCTTTCAGGGAAAAAAAAAATCTGGAAAGTCCTCCATGAACAAAGTGAAACATACTATATACAAAGTAATAGCAAAGCTCTAGGACGTCCAGCAGTAAATGACTTTGATATTCTCAGTTAGACAATCATCCATGACTACTCTCAAGGATTTATGATGAAAAATATTATCCATACTCCGGGAAGAAACTGATTGAATCTGAAAACAGATCAAAATATTCTCAAAAAAAGAAAGAAAAAAAACATGCTAGTTGCATGACTCTGGACAAATCACTTAACCCTTCTTCATCTGAAAAATGACCAGGAGAAGAAAATGATAGAGCAATACAGTATCTTTGTCAAGAAATCTGCAAATGAAATCCTAAAGAATCAGACTGAAAAATGATTGAACAACAACAAAAAACAAACAAACAAAAAAAAAAAACTTTTTTTACAGCAGTTAGGTCACTTTTAAAATTAGATTCCTGATCTAAGGAGTGATGGAGCAAACTCTTGATAGGCTAGTGAGAGTAGAACCAACTGTTAAGTTTTCAATGTGAGTATTTCTACCTTGGAACTCAAGAAATGTCACAAGTTAGGATTGGATTTACTGTTTTGCTGATATTATAAACTTATGAAAGTAGTGTAGCAAATGTTAATATGTAGATTAACTATAAAGTGTGGTCTTGAATAAAAAAAAAAAAAAAGATCATATAAAAGAGGTAAAAGAAAAGTATTGAACAAGCTATCAATGACCTACTTAAGAAAAAAATCTCCAGGCCAGATGGAACTTCAATTCCAATGCAAGTAGTGTAATTCTAAAGGGAGTTATTTTTCTCCTAAAATAAATCATACTTGCCCTGTACCTGATCTTCATTATTATAAATAATTACAATGTCAAGAGCTGAGTGGACCTAATAAGAAGAACCTTTGTACAGTTTGTACTAGAATCTTGAAAAAGATATTGTATCAAAAACAACACAACTGACCAATTCAAGACAACTGAAATTTTAAAAAAGTTCTTTGAGAACTACAAATTTGTTGAGTGGATGGTTTGAAATTATGGGTTAAATCCATCTAAATCTTTCCAATGTGAAACTGTTGTGGGGGGAGATATTGCCATGATTAAGAGAGGAAATCTAAGAAGAGCTAGGTCTTTCAGTCTTTATCTAGAAAATTGCAGGGAAGACTTCAAGTGAATATGAACCAGAATGAGCATGAGGTCAAGAGAATTAATTAAGGTGGTGCAACCAATTCTTTACCTCCAAATATGAGGATTTAGAGAGCACTTCCAACATTCACAGTATTTCAGTAACTGTATTTTATTTTTTGAATACAAGCCTACTAGCTTCCTTTTTAATCTGCCCTAGAAATTTCACTATGGTCTACCCTCTGTGGATTATCTCTGTCCCTAATGAATTTCCCATTGCAAGTTATTTTGAGACAAACCTGAACTTGCAATTTCAGTTTGTGAAGCTTGACCAATGTGGGAGAATTGCGTAAAAAAAAAATACATGACGCCCTCCTAGAATCTGAGCTCTAAAAATGTGGTTCCCTCAGTTCTGAGAGGTCAGCTTTTTTGTTTATTTTGCTAAGGATCACTTCTCTATATTTCTTTGTTACTTGTTCTACATGTCACACTGCTACATCCCCACTCTTTTTTTTTTTTTTTTTTAGCATACTCGTATGTATTGCTTTCCCTCTGTTGCACAGAAAATTCTTGGGGGCAGAGTGTTTTCTTGCTTTTGTTTGCACCTCCAATTAGCACAATATCTGGAGCCAGAAAAATTCTTGAAAATACTCTCTATTATGTCAAGGGAATTAATGAAAAAAATGCAAATGAAGTCAGTTTAGCTACACGAGAGCTAAAATTATATTATAAAGCAGTGGTCATTAAAATCATTTTGTGTTTGGATAAGAAGCAAGCATCTCTTAATTTCATGGCTACAATCAACATCTGCAACAATCTTTGAGCCCCAAAATATAAAATCTGACACTGGTTTCATTTTTTCTCTCTTTTTATAAGGAAGTTTTGAAACCAGTTGCCATTATCTTTTTTTTTTTTTAATTTTAAGCTTCAAGCCAGTTTTTATATTCTTCTCTTTTACTTTTATTAAGTGCTTTCTTAATCCTTTTTCACTTTCTACCATCAGCATAATATCATCTGAATATCTAAAGTTGTTTATATTTCTCCTGGCACACTTAATTTTTGCTTTTGATTCATTCAACTTGACATTTCCATGATTTTGCACATAAGTCAAATAGCCAAGGTGACAATTCACATCCTTTTTTGTATTCCTTCCCCAATCATAAACTAATCAGTTATTTTATGTTTGTTTCAAACTTGCTTTTTGACCCACATACTGGTTCCATAAGAGACAAGAAAGATTATCTGGTACTTTTGTGTTTTTGAGGACTTAACACCTTCTGATGTGATCCACACAGTAAAAAGGCTTAGTATAGTAGATGATGCTGGAGTGGTTTTTTGTTTGTTTGTTTGTTTGTTTGTTTGGTTTGATTTTTGGAACCCCCTTGCTTTCTCCATAATACAGGTAATTTGGCAATCTGGTTTCTAGTTCCTCTGTCTCTTCACAAGCCGACCTTCATTTCTGGTTAATTTTTGTTCACTTATTGCCAAAGCCTAGCTTGCAGAATCTTAAGCACAAAACTTTGCTTGTATGTGAAAAGAGAACAATCATTTACTAATTGGAATTTATTCTTTGGCATTGTCTTTTTGACTGAGATGCAAATTGTTCTTTTTCAATAAATCAGTCATTGTCAAGTTTTCAAATAATTCTGGCAAATTGATTGCAGCACTTTACCAACACCATCTTTTAGGATTTTAATTAATTCACCTGGACTTCTATCACCTCCACTAGCCATATTATTAGATAAGCTTCCTAAGGCCCACTTTATTTCATTCTCTATGATATTTGGCTCCAGCTCAGTAATCATACCATTGTTATAAACATGTATGTGTGTATATATACATATATATGTGTGTGTGTGTGTATGTGAAAACACATATAAATTTGATTCATTCCCTCTACATTTGAGAAATAAGGCCTAATCAAACAAACATGCTTCAAAATTCTTTTCTTTTCACAACTACTATCTCTAACAGTAATTCCCTCATGTTTATTCCTCTCTCTTTTCACCCTGTCCATCCTCAAAAGTGTTTTGTTTCTGACCACCTCCTTCCCTAATATATACTCTCTTTTTTCATACTTCTCCCTTCTCATATCCCTTTCCCCTCCTACTTTCCTGGAGGGCAAAATATATTTATATATCCATACTAAATGTGTATGTATTCTGATGAGAATCAAGTTTATTCCCTCTCCTTCCCCCTTATTCCCTCCTATGAAAAATCTATAAAAAGCTTTTTTTTTAATTTGCAAATCAAAGACATAGAAGAACACAATAGAATGGGAAAGACAACATATCTCTCCTAAAAATTAAAGCTATCAAGGAAATTTTTCATGCAAAAATGGGCATGAGAAAAGACAAAAAAAGTAGGGACTTAACAGAAGTATAAGAGCAAAATATACAAGAAACTACAGGAATGCTCATCTATTGGGGAATGGCTGAATAAATTGTGGTATAGGATTATGATGTAATATATTGTTCTATAAGAAATGATGAACAGAATACTCTCAGAAATACCTGGGAAGTCCTCCATGACTTAATGGAAAATGAAATGGACTGTTTGCAAAGTAATAACAATTCTGTGGGAGGATCAGCTAAGAATGACTGTGCTATTCTCAGCAATACAATAATCTAAAACTACTCTGAAAGACTTATGATGAAAGATTCTGTGCCAGAGAAAGAACTGATTGTGTCTCAATACAAACTGAAGCATATTTTCTTTTTACTTTATTTGATTTGATTTTTTGTTGTTGAGTGGGATGGCTATGCTTTCTTTTGCAACATGATTTTTATAGAGATGTTTTGGGAAAAAAAAGTCTCTATTTGATATCCCCTGGAATTGTACATTTCATTTATCTATCTAATTACTAAGTAGCAATGGCTCTGCCTGGGCCAACTTTTCTGGAGTAGGGCTAAAACCTTACAGATTCCAAAGGGAAGATATTATTAACTATGATATTTTATAACTACTTCATGCAATTCAAGGTAAACATTAGTTAAGAACCTGTCATAACTTCCATATCATATAACTGCACAATTGAAATTGAAATTGTAGTTGTAATTTTAAAGTGAGGAGCCCAGGAAGCTCGTACTCTTCCAATAAGTTACATACTGAATATACGAACTAAACCCAAAAAACTTAAATGACGAACTATATTATCACAGTCAAAAATATTGCTCCCATTAAATCAAGAGAAGAAAAACAACATTTTAACAGTATTTTAACATCATTATAACATTAAAAACACATACTTTCTGAGCTGCACAGAACAACAAATAGTCCAAAAAAAAAAAAAAAAAAGAACAATATCAAATAATGTAGAACAAATCACAATCATGTGAAACTATTTTAAGGTTCATCCCATCCTCATCATTCTATCCATTTCTGGAATTCTAGCAAGGATCTTGTCAATCTTGGTAAAGATGATTGAATGGTTTTCCATTTTTTCTTCATTTTGCAAATGAGGAAATGAGGCAAATAGAATTAAGTGACTTATTCCAGGTCATACATCTGCTAAGTGTCTGAGATTGGATTTGTACTGAAGTCCTCCTAATTCCAAGCCCAGAACTCTTTCCACTATACCACTTAGCTACTCTTGGTACAGTAGGCCACAGAACATTAAGTATAAAGGATAGTGATTTGTACCAAGCCATTTTTATTTAAGTACCTTTGAAAATGTGAGGAAGAGATAAAACATTGTAATAATTATAGCATAGCTACTAGAAATTGGAGAAAATTATCCTTAAGCACCCCAGTGAGTACAGATTATGCAAAGAATCAAAGAAACAACATAAAACATTGTGGCAGGTTGTAAACATGCAACACCTACTGAATACCAGCAATACATGACCTGATGAGAATTCCATGTCAAAAGTTTACTGTCTTGTGTAAACAATCCTGGATCTCAAACTTTCCTTAAGAATCGAACAAACACATTGCAATCACAGGAAAAATTACTCAGGCATATGATGGATTCATAAAACAAATTTAAGAACTGTTTTTAATCAATGTCACCAGACTGAGTTCTCAGAATCTCCAGAGGGCAAAGAAAGAATCACTACAAAATATCATGATCTCATCAAACACATCAACATCCTGTGGGAACAGTGTAAGACAAATTTCATCCTTGTCATCTTTTAGGCTAATATTGATGTATTAGAGATGTTTTCACTGATTCTACAGTGGCTAAGCTAGCAGCCTCATGGTTGCATTCAGACACACAGAAACAGGGACAGAGAGACAAAGAGAAGCAAAGAGAATAAGAGAGGGGGGAATGAAAGATGGAATGAAAAAGGGAGAAAAGAAGATAGCTAGGAAGGAAAGCTGGAAGGAACAAGGGGAAAAGGAAGGTAGGAAGAAAAGAAAGAAAGAAAGAAAGAAAGAAAGAAAGAAAGAAAGAAAGAAAGAAAGAAAGAAAGAAAGAAAGAAAGAAAGAAAGAAAAGAAAGAAAGAAAGAAAAGAAAGAGAGAAAGGAGAGAGAAAGGGGGAGAGAGACAGAAAGAGAGGGGGGGTTCAATTTGGGGTTGAATTATTGGGTAGTCCTAGTTCTATTGCTTTTACTGCTTTGAAATGCTTCCCCAAAGTGCTTGAGTTCTCTGTGGGGCCAGAGGTCATTATTTCTCTGTCTGTCTGTCTGTTTGTCTGTCTCTGTCTGTCTGTCTGTCTGTCTCTACCCCCACCCCCACCCCTTACAGGGAGAATAAAGCATAGGTAAATATCTTAGAGTCCATCAGCAGAGTTTTATGATGTCCTACAATTAGAGAATTCTCATCACTTTGGGGAAAGGTTTGAATTTACTCCCAGCCTAACTGCAATTCCTGATGCATTCCCCAGGGCCATTAAATTGAATTGAGATTAATAAAGTCAATATTATGTGACTGTCCCACAAACAGGTCAGGTCTGTCTTAAGTGTTACTCTTGTAGGCAAGAGTGACTGACACCTTCCTGAGTCAATAATGAAATGAGCTAAAGGGCAACTCTCCATTTTCCAAGAAGGATGTTTCAAAGATCGTGCTCCTTCATGACCTTGACTCCAGTCCAATACATGTGCTTTGGGAACTCTTGACAATATTTGCCCTGAAAGGGTCAGCTAAGCCAGAGTGAAAGGGAGGATATGATGACTCAGAGTTCTTGCCTAGTGTCCAACATGATGGCTTGTATTCTTACATCTAGTCAGTCACTTTGTAGAGATGGATTTCCAAATGTTTTGTTATTGCTGTTACTCTGAAAATTAATGTTGATCTTACAGATATCAGCAATTGTTTGTTGTTTTCTATGATTAAAAAAAAAAAGGTACTGGCCATTTGAAAATGCCACCCATTAAATTTTCCCAGTGGGGGGGTCACCTTATTCACCTCAGTTGAAAAAAAAAAGTGAATTATTCAGCTTGATAAGGGACTCTGTGTTTTCATTAAAGTTTTTTTTTTTTTTTTCCTCAAAGCTGGGTAAGATATAGAAGATGAAGGATCAGATGGTGTCAAAGATCTTGGATGATCTCTGAGATCCTTTTATGCTTTAAATTTGATGAAACTGTGACCTTCTGACCCAGAGCCAAAGAACCAGTGCAAACACTATCATTATTTAAATGGGCTGGAATATCCTAGCTTAGAGAGAGGTTTACCGGATCTCCAGTCAATCCCTAATTATAACTTTGCCACCAGCCTACCCCTGCGTGACCTTGTGCCAAGCCTTAATCTCTGCCCTTATTTCTTTATAGAATTTCAGAATTATAACACATCTCAGTGATCACTGACCCCAACATGTATTCGAAATAAAATCATCCACAATACCCAACATTCAGCCTTTGCTTAAAGTCCTTCAGATAAGGGAAGATCCAAATATCCGTTCCATTCTATTTTCAGGTCTAATCAGTATGACCAACTTTCCCCCTGCCTAAATCAAGTTTAAATTGGTCTATTCTCTATTAGGTTTACCTTTGGGGACCAAATAGAACAAATCTTTTTCATATCTGTCTTTTAAGTTCTTGAAGCCAGCTCTCCTGTAGCCCTGAGTTTTTCTTCTCCAGGCTAAATGCTCTCAGTTTCTTCCACTACCCTTCATAAGTCATAAACTAGATGCCCTTCACAGTGCCATTTGACTCCCTTCAGACTCTCTCCCAAAGGTCTTGAGATGTCCATAAAAAAGGAATGACATAGTCGTTAAATCTCAACTGCAGACAGTCACAAACTCAATGCACCCTAGGTTTCTTAAGAATTGCTATTAAATATTATTATGCAGCATTTAGTTCCTGGTTCCCAGTCATCTATTTCAGCACTTTGAAAGCCACAAAAGGCGGAAGTTGGAACTGACTTTTCCCTTGAATAAAGAAAGACCAAGTTGATGCATTTCTGCATATTTTTTGTGCATTTATTCAACATTTGACAGAGCAACTATTTTAGGGATTATCCAAAGCTTTCCTCTTATGATCCCATAATCAGTTTTTTTTTTTTTTTAAGGGCTTAACCAAACTCAAAATAAATGTTTTCATAGGTAAAGTTTTCTTAACAAGAACAGAGAAATAAATGATGCCGGTCTCTAATCTAACCAGATCTACCAGCTAAGAATTCCCAGGTAAGAACCCTGGGATTTTGAGCATTTTGTTTTGTTTTGTTTTGTTTAATAATTCAATCTCAAATGAGGGAGGGCCCTCAGAAGTCTGTTTTATTCACATGGACCCAAACAAAGACCTTCTGCATTTCTAAATTGACCTTGTGATTTTTCTATTTTAATTCTATCCATTCTTTCTTGTCTATAGCTTGTTTGTTCATAATTGTTTGCATTGTTTCTCTCAGTAGATTATGAGCTCTCTGAGCACAGGAGCTGTCTTTTACTTTCTTTGTATCCCCAATGCTTAACACAGAGCCTAAAACATTGGAAGTACTTAATAAATATTGACTAGCTGACTGATTACCCAGGATTGTATGTTGGACTCAAGAATGATGTTTCAAAGAATCACTAGAAACCTCTGTCTCTCTTTTTAAACTTCTCTAAGGGAAATAAAAGAACAATGGATTCAATAGCAAAACAACTTTTCTTGGACTATTTTCCCCCAAATCCCCCCCCACACACCCACACACAAGCATATATGACATATATATATATATATATATATATATATATACACACATATATGTATGTATGTGTGCATATATATGCAGATATAAATATGTGTGTATATACATTATGTAATATATTTAAATATATAAAATGTATATACACACATAGATTGATCTTTGAGGTAAATAGCAGATAGTAGAGGGCATGGAGTTTTGATGTTGGTGTGAGGAAATCGTGAGTCAAATCTTGTTTCAGATACTTCCCAGCTATGTGACCCTGAGAAACTTACTTAAACCCTAGTTGTCTCAGTTTCTTCATCTGTTAAAATGGGGAAAATAATAGGATCTGTTTTCCACAATTGCTGTGAGGATCCAATGAGATAGCATTTATGAAACTCTTGGCGCATTAAAGAGCACTATATCAATGTCCATTGTTATGACTAGTTGGGATCTACCAAAGTGCTGAACAAAAGAAAACCAAAAATATTTAATTTGATTTTGCCCCAGATTTCCAAGATATATTTTGAGTCGAGTTCCAATAGGGAAAGGAAAGAGTCACAGCATTTAAAGACAAAACAGGATTTTAGAATTGGAAATTCTAGGTCCTAAGGCAGCAATTTAATCTATTTTGCAATCTCCAAGAATGTCCTCTATTTTTTAACTGACAAATGTTCACCCAGTATTTGCTAAAAGGCCTTCAGTGAGACTTGACCCAATAGCATTTCATCATACTATGCAACTCATAAAATTGGGATCGTGGCTCTGTTGTCACTCCCATGAGACAACAATTCTCACTGATGGAAATTTGTCCTAGTGCCCTAAGCTTCTGCTTCTGAATTTACACCTCAGTGGCACCCACAGTCTGCTGTGTAAACCCTACTCCTTATTTAAACAGCCAGAATGCTTTGGGACTGTCAGTTCTCATTACACTATACAGGAGTTTAACTGCCATTAGTGACTACTTAGATAACCCTTTCTGCTTGCTAATTGACCCTGCAGGGATCCTTTGAAGCTCAGACTCTTGGCAGTTTCTTTGAAGTGTAGTTTTGGCTTCAGGGACCTGAGAATTATCTACAAATGGGACTTCTCATTCCACCCACCTCATCTTTTTTAGAATGAAATTGGCCTCTTTGTGCAGATGGGCTGATCAGGGCTCTCCATTTTTGCCTAAAGCATCTCAAAAAAGGGTCTCAAGTCAATCCCGGAGTCAACCAGTTTGGGCCTCTCCACATGGACTCCTCAATTTACTGGACAGTGAGATGGCACAGTAGATAAAGTGTCAGATCTGGAGTCAGGAGGAACTGAGTTCTCTTACAAGCTGAGTGACCCTGGAAAAGTAATTTATCTCTTTTTGTTATAGTTTCCATATTCATAAAACGAGCTAGAGAGGAAAATATTAAGCAACTCCAGTATCTTTGCTGAAAAAAATTCCAAATTGGGTCGTGAATAGTCTTTTGTGACTAAAGTGACTGAACAACAACTCAGCATCCTCTATTTACAATCTCATGTTCAGATTCAGAGGTGCCAGTTGATGGAGAAAAGAGCTAATGCAATCGGGAAGGTAGGCACGGGAGCAATATGTCATATGTTCAATATTTGTATGCTCCTCACAGAAAAACACCAAAAATGGAATAAAAAGGAATTTGTCCTGTAAGGACTAATATTGACCACATACATTACAGGGAATTGATGTCAGTTCTTTATTAGGGGAAACAGAGCATTCGTCTATGAATCCATTAATTAATCCTTTCATCCATTTTTTATTTGATTGATGATTATTTAGCATCTGTCACAAGCCAACCTCTGGGTAGAAGCAAAAAGAGAAATTAAATGAGTAAAAAAAGAAAACAACAACAACAACAACAATATTTGGTACTTGTCCTCAGAGTAATTCCAATCTCACAGGCAGGAATATTAGACATATAATTTTGACATGGGGCAATAAGAGGTGAGGGAGTTCTATGAAGGTTATTAATAACAGTTTATGAATAAAAATGTAACAAAAATTCACTAG
The DNA here is from genome assembly GCF_016432865.1 of Antechinus flavipes. Lineage (NCBI taxonomy): Eukaryota > Metazoa > Chordata > Mammalia > Dasyuromorphia > Dasyuridae > Antechinus > Antechinus flavipes. The sequence continues at coordinate 6,716,127 of NC_067400.1, read as the reverse complement.
TTATGGAGAAATGCTAAAAAATATTTTTAAAAAATCGAATTCTAAAATTAATGGGATTTTGAGTCTAAACAACTTTTAAAGTTCCTTTTTAATTAGGACTTTTGATGATTCTAAAGTGTCTGAGTTGGTGTCTAGGGAAAGTAAAAGGGACAATGAGGGATGAGATTGCATTCTGGAAGACTTAAAAGGGATCCTTAGAGTGAAGACATTAACCAGTTGAGCTGAAGAAATACAGAATTACTAGAGTTTGCTTCTTTAATTATGCTAAAATGAAGTGTCATTCTTTATTTCTTATTCCTATTTATCCTGCATATACAAACAGTTCTCAAAGTCAGTTGTTTTATACTTTCACAGTGTCTCATTTATGTCCTTTCTTTTTATCCTTCTAGTCAACATCCTGAGTTCCTCCTTACCTTGCACCTGAACAACTGAAATAACTTCCTAAGAACTTTTCTCTGATTCATCTCTCTCTGCTCCATCCCTGCTGCCCAGCTGATTTCCAGAAAGTTTAAGTCTGAATAGATCACTCTCTTACTCAACAAACTCTTACCTTCCAAGTCCTTTTAGATTTTATGACCTAGCCCAAGTTCTCTAGGATCCAAATTTTGACCTCATTATTGTCCCTTGAATATGGCGTTCAAGTCTCCATCTTCACTCCTTCCCCTTGTCTCTTATTCTTGCCCAGGATAATGCACTCAGTACACTGCCTTCTAGCTTCTTTCAAGATTCTTCCCCAATCCTATGTCCTGCAGGGGACTTTTTCTATTCCTTCCCTAAACTCCTACTGCCTTTCCTTGGATACTATCTCCGATTAACAGCGTACAACTCTCATATGTACATAGTTTAAGGCATACTGTCTCTGCCATTAGGCCACAAGCTCCTTGTAGGCAGAACTTCTGTTTTTGCCTTTCATTGTATTCTCAGAGCAGAGCACAGTGCCTGTTTCACAGGAAGCACTTAATGACACTATTTGACTAAGTAACTTAAGATCATTTTTATCAGACCTTCCTGTGTAATGTTCTATAGTCAAGGAGTTCTTCTCACCCTACATTGCTACTATTATCATCATCGTTGTTGCTGCTGCTGCCACTGCTGCTGTTGTGATTGTCACTGTATTTGACAGGTTTTATATGCCTTTTACCAGACCATCCTCCATGTCTGCCATAGTCTATCACTTCTTGTAATTAATATTCAGCTCCCTTACAGTCTCAGCTGAGGTCCATCTCCTACTAAAAGCTCTCCCAGAATTCTCTTCCCTTTTGATATTCAATCTCCTCTCATAAACTACCTTTTTAGGTGCATAGTCTATATTCAGGTACCTGTGTCCATATATCCCTGCCCCACCCTTGATCATATAGAATGTAAACTCCTTGACAACATAGACTTTTGTTATTGGGTATATACTTGTTTCCCTGGTGACTATCTAATTCTTGGAACACAATGGGTGCTTCAAATCTATATTGGATTGAAAAAGTATTCCCTTAAAAAAATTGGAACAAGGACCAGGAGTTTAAAGAACCAATGAATCATTGAATTAAGGCCTAGCAAATGGTTCTAAAAGAGGGTCAAGTTCAGATTTTCAGTTTTTCAACCAAGGAAGTTGAGGTCAGTGCATATGGATTTAAACTTCCAAATGCAGATTCCAGAAAAGGTATGGCTTATAATCCCCAAATAGCAGAGGCCACTGATGGACAGCTAAGAAGATATTAACAGTCTTTAAAAGGAGGATTCTAGAATCATAAAATTTCAGAGCTAGAAAGGACCTCTATAGTCCATGAGACCAAACCATTCCCTCCAGAAAAGTCATAATAGAGCACACTCAAGATGCGGGTATATGCTCAATTCAATTCAGTTTAATTCAATCCATAGTAGTACTTTTAGCAACTTATCATTTATTAAATGAAAGATGGGGTGAAGTAATGGGTGAAAAAGAAGGAATGGAACTTGGAAAAACTGGGTGCAAATTCCACCTCAAAGACATACGAATGTGTGAAATTGAGCAAGTTACTAAAGCACTGAAAGCCCCAGGCAAGTCTCCAAGACACTGAGATTTAGAATAGCTGCTGACCTACATTGAGAGAATTTCCTGATCAAAAGTTCACACCAATGAAATCTTAGTTTCTGTTTTTTTTTTTTAAATGGAAAAAGCACCATGCTAAGCACTAGGATACAAGGGCATAGCAAACAAACAAAAATATGGATCTTGTCCTGAAGGAGATTATATTTCCAAAAGAATGCACATACTAATCATTTAAAATTTATTTATTTGGGGAGAATGAAGAAAGTATTAAAAAAAAAACAAAACTAGGAAGGTCATAAAATCAAGGCTATGCGTTTTTGTATGAGGCGACTCCTGAGCTGAGCTTGACATAAAGCTCCAGTAACAATGTTCAGAAGTAGAAGATTTAGGAGTGGATTTTCCAAGCATGGAGATGCCCATGGAAAAATACAGAGGTTAAAAAGAGAAATCTGAGCTTGGGAAAGGACAGAATTTCCAATGAATAATTTGAGGAAGTGTGCATGGAAAAGGGGGTTAGGAAGGTACTCTTCCAAGGGAGGTTGGATCTACATTGTAGAGAACTTTCAGTGGCAACTTTCAGAGGCATCAAAAGCTATTGAAGATTCTTGAGGGGATGAATAACCTTGTAAGGCTTATGATTTAGGAAAATAGTTTAATCTACTGTGTAGACACTAGCTTAAAAAGAGGAGTAATGGAGGGGGGGATGTATTTGGGTAATTTACTGCAATAATCTAGTAGTAAGTCCATGAAGACCTGGCCTATAGTAGTGTCTGAGAATATGATTCATGGGAAGAATAAATTACAAGGAAGCAAGGGTTTCCTGGAGGCAGAAGAATCAATAAGATGACTTCTCCAAGACTCTTTCACTTATATGACTCTATAAGCAGTCATTCCTTCTCTCCCCCAAAGCACTGGCTTGCTTTCAAAAGATAGCACTTTCTGGCCCTTCTGAGGACTGTGCTGGATGAAAGGGACCCATAAATGTCAGGTGTTATTATATACACACAGTAATTTTATCTGGAGTTCTCTGACACACCTTCCCTTTGTAATAGATTTTTGGGGAATGTGTGTGTGTCTGTGTTTGTATGTGTGTATGTGTGTGTGAGTGTGTGTGTGTATGTGTCTGTGTGTATGTGTTTGAGTGCCTCTGACCCCAGGGTACTCTTTGATTTATGGGCATCCCCATTAGTGATGTTAGGGGTGGTTTTGGAGCCTGTTTGTTCTGGCATCCCAATAAAGCAAACTTCCCATAGTAGCAAGGTGGAGCTTAGGGGAGGAGACAATGTGCTCCAGGCCAGAATAGAGTAGCAGCACAGCTTGAGAGCTATGCTTGGGGGTGCTTTGTACCTCCTTGATAAGAATCACTGGGGAGTGAGAAAAAATTAAATTAACAGTGATACCATGGGGTCAGAATGTAAGCACAAGAAACAGCTTTCAGCTTCAATTTGTGGAAATTGAGAGAACTTGTGGAAAATGATCTTTCCTGATCATTTCCTGAGGCATGCCTCAGTTTTTGCAAGACATGACTATAGCCAGTGCCTGCCATTGCACCAAACTGTTATCCCTTTATATTCCTTAATTTAGAGAATTTTGTATTTATCTCTAGTTTATTGTTTCTTTTCTTTTCTTTCTTTTTTTTTCTTTTTGGTTTGTTTTTAAGTAAGATGTATGATAGGGCAGAGGAACTTAAAAAAAAATGACTTCAAGGATGAATATATTCTGAAGAGAATCTGTCAGGAAATGGGTCACAATTATTCCAGGTTCATTGTAGCTTGTTTATATTTATAGATGTCTAGGTCGACCCCAGAATACTGAAAATCAGCACCATTTCCCTGGATCCCAAGTCAGCAAGACTTTTCACTGCTTTATAAATCAGGGTGCTAGAACTGTCCAATCAGAATAGGTCCAGAACAGAGAAGGAGAAGGAAATGATCAATCATCCAGAAGGAAAGCAGCTTATATAACTTGTTTTCCAAAGAAACCACATCCTTAGTACTTCTTATTAAATCAAGGCAATCATAGGGGATTTTGTGAGCTGGAAGGGATTGGTTATCTAGTCCAAGCCAAATACAAAAGAATTAATACTCTAATATAGTAGATAAATGGTCTAGCCTCTGTCCAGATACTTTGAGGGAGGATCCTACTCCCTTGTGAAGCAGCTAGTTCCATGTTTGGACAGCTAGTTCCTTCCCTTTGCTGGATCCACAGATATAACATCTTGTCATTTCCCATCCCAGATCTTCTCCTTATCACTAGGTATTCAGTAACGTTTAAGGTACCAGATTCCATTCACATGAAAACATCAGGAGCTGTAGGTTATACCATAAGTCAACAGGTCTGTCCTTTCTTCAATTATATGTTGGTTCTACTTCTTACATTTGGCTCGGTAATCTGTACCAAAGGGGGGTGGAAGGGTGGGCACTGATGTGGATAACAACTGACTTACTGAAGACTAGAGAGAGCCAAGCTCAAAGCCTACTGGGAAGCTAGAAGGAAATCACATTGGCATGAAGACTTTGCAACTGACATTTATCAGTTGACTCTTAAAATAGAGCATTATACATCTTTATCCCTCAAAGATTTGGAATAATGAGTCAAATTCTACCCCTTAGCTACATTTGGCAATATTATCATCTGCTAAACTCTTAGAGGATTAATTGTTTTGTTTGTTTTTGTGAACTGAGGAAGCTTTTCTTGTATTTCTTAGTTCCAACGATTCAATCATGAGAACCAAGCACTAAGTGTTTCTTGTGGGTTCACTGCACGGAGAACCCCGCCTTGATGGCCTAAATTATTATGTGAAGTGTACAAAATGGTTCTCGAATTTAAGTTACATGTGTTAAGCAATTACTTTGTGCCAGGCAATGTGCTAGAAACAATGACCCTGATCTCAAGAAGCATACATTTAAGTTGAGGTGGGGAACAGTAAAGGGCAGCATGGGGATAGATAAATCTCTAATAAGGAAAAATGAGGAAAATTTTAAAATGAATAAATAGAGCAAGAATTTTGTAGGAGGCTGCACTTGAGTTGACCCTTAATAGGAGATGAGAGTCCTAAGAATCAGAGAGAAAGAAAGTTCACGTTCTTGGCAGAGACATCAGATGCTTTCTACAAGATCAAAGGTAGATCTTTAAGTCTGGTAAATGACTTTGTTGGAATATTGAATTCTGGAATGGAGGTCATAAATATGAAGTAGTTAATTATTTTATTACAATATGTAATATAATATGTTAATATATACAAATATATAATGTAATACATGATATATAATAATAAATAATAATATAAATTATATAATAATGAGAGACAGAGACAAACAAAGAGGCAGAGACAGAAAGACAGAGAGAGACACAGAGAAGGGGGATGGAGACATGGGATGGAAAGATGAAACATAGATAAAATGTGTATTAAGTATTGCACTAAAAAAAAGACAGTTCTTGCCTTCAAGGAGCTTATGTCATAATAGAGAGGAAGATAACACATAAAAATGATTTGAAAAGGAAAGGGTTATTGAGAGGGTCCCACTGGCACCTCACTGGGGAATCATGGATTGAGCCTGGAATTTGCCAATCAAGGAAAGAACCAAATTTGGAGAGATACAAAGAGAAAATACACTGGGAAAAAAAAAAGAGTAAAGAGAAAGGCTGAGATTGAGAGACACAGAACTTAAAGTATAGCATGAAGGATAATCAGAAGTTATGATCTGAGTGGAAGGGTTGGACTTGGAAGAGTCCCATAGCTTCAGGCAAGGACAAGCAGGTTTTGTCCAGGCAGGGGTGGGTCTGAGTACTTTTAAAGGAAGCATTCTATTGTGTTTCTCACCAGTGTGTGTTTGGGTGTGGTTTAGGAGTGGGCCACTCAGTAGAGCCCACTTGGGGCTAGAGAGATTAAATGAAAAGGTGCCTCTTGTGATCAGTTCTTCAATAGAAATCACTTGTCTCTTGTGTAGGCTGGGGTCAGGAATAAAATATAAAATATTTAGTTTCCTGTAGGCTGCCATTCCATCAGAGTCCTAAACTTTCAAACAAAGATTTTTTTTTTTCATTCCCAAGAAGTTCAAAAGATGGCAAGATTTGGGATGATGGAGTTTTAAGATTAGAGTCAGGGCAGTAAAAGCAAGGAAGATTCTTCTTCTTATGGCCAATTTTCAGTACCTAATTTAACCATTCATTAAGACATTCTGAACTAAAGAAAGATCTATGTCAGGCAGAAACTAATATTTCCCATATCCTACCTGGTATAAACACTCTAGAAGTTGGGGAAATTTTAGTTTATAGTCAAGAGGATTAACTATGGACTGACTATTAACTAGCAAATCAAGCTCTGATTTACTCACTAAGAAGCAGGTTGAAAAGTTCTTGTATGGAAAAATTGAGAAAGGCAGGTTTCATCATCTTTGAGCTCAAGGCTGGAGAATTATCTGATCTGCAGGATGTCTCTCCCTGCCCCTGTTCCCCACTGCTGGTGCTTTCCCAAGGATAACACATTCCAGCTGCTCTCCACCTATCTGCTATGTGCAAAATTGTTTGCATGTTGTATGCCACATCGCCATGTGAGATCCTTCAGGTAGGGACAACCTTTTTTGACCATTTTTTGTACCTTTCGTGTTTGGAACAGTGTCCATATTATACCAAATACTTAATATATTTCTTATTAACTGACTGACCTACTGAGTACTATATTAAATCTAAGTAATGTCTTAAATGAGTATATATTTCTCTGACAATCCTGGCCCATCTAGAGAAAGGAATTTTTTTTTTTTTAAACCACAGGATTAAGGAGGAGAGAAACAGAGAGACAGCGACAGAGAGACAAAGATTTAGAGAGATAGAGTGAAACATAGAGACAAATAGCAACATAGAGAGACTGAGAAAGAGAGAGTGAGTAGGAGGAGACATAGAAAAAGAAACAGAGGCAGAAACAAAGAGAAGTGGGAAAGAGAGAGGAAGAAGGAGAAAGAGAAGAAGAAGGAGAGGGAAAGGAAAAAGAGAGAGAAGAGACAGAGATAGATACAGAGAGAGAGAGAGAGAGAGAAAGAGAGAGAGAGAGAAATACCCAGAAAGATATAAAACAGTGATACTGAGGCAGGAAGAGATGACAAGGGTGATGGTATTGATGATGCTGCCCGCATTAATGTAAACAGCCCGTTGGATGCATAGCTCCATGCATTCTAAGAATCCACCAAGATCCTGCTTGCATGTCTTCAGGCTGATTTCAGGTTCCTGTTGTTCTTTGCCCTATAACTCTGTATATAGTAATCCGCTTCACAGTTGAGGATGGACACTGATAATACGGGGAGAGATAAGATTGGGGAAGCAGAATGGGAGAATCTCTGCATAGGAGTTAGTTAAAGAAATTAGAGCTATTCATTCTGGAGAAGAGAAGACTTAATGTGTGAAAAGCTGGCACATCACATGAAAGAGGGATCATCCTTCTTGGTCTCAGAGAGCAAAACTAAAAACTGATTAGGGGAAGTTGAAGACAGATCCAGTTATGCTCAAAGTTAGGAAAAGAAATAAACACTCAGAAATAAGCAAAGTGGAATGGATTGCTTTGAGAAGTACTGAGTCCCCTCTCACTGGAGGTCTTTGAGCAAAGTTGGATGGCTATAATAAGAAACTCTAGATAGGATCTTGTGAGTTCCTCTGGATACCTACTAGAACAACTTTCAACACTGAGATTCTGTGAAGAAAAGAAGAAAAACAATACAATTGGGATGGGAGGGGACAGGGAAAGCTTGAAACTATCACACCTGGGAAAAGATGCTAGTTTTGTGCCTGCTCCTACATGACTGACAGTGTCTATTACTTGAGACAGGTCTCCTGGAACAAGCTACACAATTCTAAGCTTGTATCTCAGGTACCCGGCACTTCACACCATAGCCTATTTTCCAAAATGTACTAGGATTGGGAGAGGGGAATGCTAGATTTATCTTTGATAATGTTTCTGTTTCTAATAAACACCCCTCTCTCCCAAGGAAGATTTACAAGATGACCAAAGTCTTAAAGGATGAGAAGGTTTGATGTAGCTCTCATTGGTCCCATTAAGGAGATCCACTCACCGGGGGTGGAGTTGAGAATCCTTCAAAATATCAAATTTTATCTAACAATATCTCTAGGTCTTCCTGGCATAAATTAAAATTGTACCTGAGCCATGATTAGACATAACCTCACTGGTATCTCATCCAAATCATTGTCATTCATTATTATTTTTTTTTTATCATTTGCTTCCCCCCCACCTCTGCCCAGCCTAATAGCTAACATGTGCAGACAGAATCAGTGATATTGTGTCTCCCCTAAAGTAACATGTGCTCTGAAAGAGTGGGAGAATCTCTGAGCTAAGGCTCCTTTCCCTGATACAGATGGAAGAAAGAGTAGGTGTTTGCCCTCTGATACAATGACAAGCGTACATACCTTTCCAAGGTGAGGTCTGGGTGTACAGGGGTGTGCCGGAGAGGAAGTCTTTGCAAAGGGTTTTTTTCTTCTCTCTGTGTGTGATCTCTTCAGTTTAATTACACCCATGCTCTGAGCCTTCCTTTTATTATTATTCTTTTCCCTTTAATATCACCTTCCATTGGCAAAGTAGAGAGAAAAGATGCATTTGTCATTTAAAAGGGAAAAAAAAAAAGCCATCCTCAATTTGATCCTGTCTTTTTCCTTGGGAAAGCAGGGGACCCTTTCAAGAAGTTCTGGTCTAGCTTCTAGCTGGAGGCCAGGGAGTTAATATCTACATGGATATAGAAAGGACTCTTTTCAACATGGAACAGGGAAGAAGGGCCTTGGAAGACAGAAGAGGAAGATGGGGATGGGAGCATGGAGCCGAAGGCAGGAGCCAAAGTGGGAGATTGACAGTACATATGTCTCGGTTCATTTTTAAATTGGTAAATGGGATAACAGATTACATGCTGACACCCTGATAACAGCAGCTGTCAAAGCCGCCAGTCAGCTGGGGATTGACTGCTTTCAGTAACTGGTTGAACCCCCCAAGTTGAAAGAGATGGAAAAGGTCTCTAAAGTTGCTCCACTCAGTTCCTTGGTTGCCCCTGGGGTATTAAGTTCCCCTCTTCATTGTTCATTTCCATGGTGGACCAAATTATTTCCCCTGGGCATGAGAAAAATATACTATTTATAGTCCATAATATCATTACTCTAGTTCTGGAAATGGAACCATATGAGCCCGGGAGTCAACCTCCTTTATCAGAGTGACCCAAAGCACCCTGGGGCCTTCAAACACACAAACCCAAGCCTCAAGGGAATCATTCCCTTCTCTATTTTTTTTTTTTTCTTCACAGAGAAACAAGCCCTAGGAGAGTTCTAGAGCAAGAAATCTTTTGAATCATTTTAAGATTTCCCAGGGACCTTCTCAGGCTTACACATAGAAATTACCTCATTTGTCCTCATCACACTCCTGATGAGAGGTCTAGGGAACTGCTATTTTCCTCTTTCAAAGAGAAGACTAAAGTGAATGGGTGGGGATTAATTTTAGACCCAGTGTCTGCTAAATTTCAGTCTTGGAGACAGGGACTCTTAAAACATATTATAGACAAATGGCAATAGCTGACAAGTATGGAGGCTTTAAGATTTATAAATAGCCTTCTTTATGTCACCTCATCTAAGTCTCACTCACGAAAGCCCTATGAAGTGATGACTATCTATATGGTCATTCCCATTTTAAGGATGAGGAAACTGAGTTTTAGAGAGCTTAGTAGATTTTGCTATGTACCTAATTCTGATCTGAGATAGGATTTCCATAAACTCTTGGTCAAAGATACTGTCCTCTCTAGAGATATCTTCTCATTTAGATACCAATTCATTCTATTTCTGTCCACTAACATGGTCTGGTTCCCTCTTTGCCCCTACAAGTTAATTTGAATTTGGATGGCATTTAAGTGACATATAAACTTTGTCAGGTTTGTCTTTTTAATCTGGGTTTCTCCAATGCCTAGAACAACTCTTGTTGTATAGTAAATACTTAGTAAATGCCTCACACCATGCATCATGGGAATATTAGAAGCAGAAGTAAGGATAAAGGGAGGGAGGGAGAAAAATAAAAGAAAAAGAAATAGTGTTCTTCAGACTTCATTAGTTCTTTCTCTGGACACATTTTTTCTTTAGGTGTCATTTGGGATTAACTTGGATCATTGTACATCTAAGTCATTTATAATTCTTCACTGTATGATATTGCTGTTACTGTGTTCTCTGGTTCCGCTCACCTCATTCCGCTTCACTTCATCTAAGTCTTTGCAGATTTGTTTTTCTTTTCTGAAATCATTCTGCTTGTTGTTTCTTATACCATAATAGTATTCTATTACACTTATATCCCACAACTTGTTTAGCAATTTCCAATCCTTATCCACTACAAAAAGAGCTGTTTTAAATACTCCTGTACAAATAAATTCTTTTCTTTTAATATTTTTAGAATATAGACCTAGTAGTGGTATTATTGGGTCATTGACAACACTTTTATATGACTATAGAACGCTTTAATGTCTTCATTTAAAAACTATCTATCAAATCCTTTGATCTTTTATTAAACTGGTAAATAATTGCATTCTTACAAATTTGATTCAGTTCTTCATATATTGGAGAAATAACACCTTTATCAGAGATATGTGAGGTAAATCCTCCCCGCCTCCCCGGTTTTTATTCTTTTTTTGTTTTTGTTTGAATTGGTTTTGTTGTATAAAACCTTTTATACATTAGCAATAGGATCCATTTTATACTTTGTAATCTCTCTGTCTATTGTTCGGTACTAAATTCTTCTTTTATCCATCAACATGACAGATAAATTATTCCATATTCCTTCATTTTGCTTACGGTATTGCTCTTTACTTTTAAAACATGTACCCGTTTTGAATTTATCTTAGTGTATGGTGTGAGATGTTGATCTATGCCTAGTTTTTCCAATGCTGTTTTGCACTTTTCCTAGCAATTCTTGTCAAATAGTGAGTTTTTATCATCAAAACTTAGATCTTTGGTTTATCCAACACTAAACTACTATGATCATTTATATTTATGTACTTAAACTACTCCACTGATCTACCACTCTATTTCTTAGCCAGAGGCCAATTGTTTTTTTTTTTTTTTTAAGTACAAAATGGAGATTTTGGTACATTAGAATATCTTCCTTTATTTATTTATTTTTTGTTTCATTCATTCTCTTAATACCTTTGACTTTTTTTTCTTCCAGGTGAATTTTGTTAATATTTTTCTAGCTCTATAAATTTTTTGGGGGTAATATCATTGGTATGACATTGAATAAGTACATCAACTTAGGTAGGATTGTCATTTCATTATATTTCCTTGGCCTACTTATGAGTAATTAATATTTTTCCAGTTGTTTAGATCTTACTTTATTTGTATGAAGTTTTTGTTTACTTGCTTTTGATTTGTGTGTGTGTGTGTGTGTGTGTGTGTGTGTGTGTGCTTTTGTTTTCCTATTGTTTTTGTGTTCCTATAGTTCCTGCTTTCTCTTGGCAGGTGGACTCACAAGTATTTTATATTGTTTACAAATATTTTAAAAGATTTTTTTTTTCTTTCTGTCACCTTTTGACTTTGTTAGTTATATATAGAAAAGCTAATGGTTTATGTGCTTTATTTTATTTCCTGAAGCTTTGCTAAAGTTGCTAATTATTTCAAGTAGGTATTTAGTTGACTCTCTGGAATTCTCTAAGTGTACCATCATATCACCTGCAATGAGTTTCCTCATTGTTTATTTTAATCCTTTGAATTTCTTCCTATCTTTTAACTGTAGCTATGATAGCATTTTTAGTGAAATATTAAGTAATGATGGTGATAAGGGACATCCTTATCCCTTATCAGTGTGTGTGTGTGTGTGTGCGTGTGTGTTTTGTTGTGTAAAATATTTCTTTACCAGGTCTGCATTTGTTAGTGTTGCTAGAGAGGTAGAGGCTGAAACACCTGAAGAGAGAGGTATCAAGTCATATCTCCAAATGATTTATTACCCCAATCTTATAGGGAAAATTTATTCCTTTTATATATAATGTTTACTGATGATTTTAGGTAGATATAATTTATCATATTAAAGCAAATTCCATTTGTTTCTTTGTGTTCTTGTGTTTTTAATAGGAATGAGTGCTGTGATTTGTCAAAGGTTTTCTCCATATCCATTGAGATAATTATATACCATAATAATGATTTTGTTATTGATATGGTCAATTTTGTGGATTATTTTAAATGTTGACCTAACTCTGTATCCCTGATAAGAAACAACCTGAAGATAGTGTATGATCCTTGTGACATAACAGTGTAATTCTCGTGATTAGTATTTTATTTTTATCCACTGCATTGCTATTCATTAAGGAAACTGGTCTATCTTTTTCTGTTTTTGCTCTTCCTGATTTAGGAATCTTCATTCTATTTGGGTAATAAAGGAATTTGGTAGAACTCCTTCTTTTTCTAGTTTTCCAAATAGGTTATGTACTATTGGAAATAATTGTTCTTTAAATTTTGGCTAGCATTCACTTGTGAATCCATCTGATCCTGGAGTTTTTTTTTTTCCTTAGAGAGTTAATTAATGCATTTTTTTGATTTATTTTTCTGAGATGAAGTTATTTAAATATTCTTTTTCTTTTGTTAATCTGGGTAATTTATGGTTTTGTAAATATTCCCTCATTTTGTTTCAAATGTCAGATTTGACTTTCAATTGATCGAAATAGCTCTTAATAATTGCTTTAATTTCCTTTTCATTTGTGGTGAATTAATCCCTTTCATTTTTGATACTGGTAATTTGGTTTTCTTTTTTGATAAAACAAAACAAAACAAAACAAAACAAACAAACAAAAATAAGCAATGTTTTTTTAAGATATATCTTTAATAAAGCAAACTGAACATAACAGGGATTTATGATGTCATATTCAATTCTTTTTCTTCCATTTTTTTAAAAATAAAGACAGACTCTTATTTGGTTGATGACTATCAGAATTATTGTTTGGAAGACCCTGAGTTGTTGGCAAACATAACTATGATTTTTTATTTATTTATTTGCATCTGGTGAGCAGCACATCAAACAGGAGCATTCTAGGGGAGTGGTCAAGCTCCATGAACTCATTTGCCCACTTAAGAAAGTGCTTTTATTTCAGGATGTTTTTTTTTTTACTTTTGCCATCTGTAAAATGGGCACAGCTGGATCAACTCTCCATCTGCTGCTGAGGGTGCTATGAGGGTGAGCTGGAAATGACTGTGCAACATGTTGACAAGCCAATGTGTGATGTCGGAATGCTTCAGCTCCAGCTTGGCTGGCATTTTCCTTCACTCTGCAGCTGTAGTTTGTAAAACAAATGCTTCTAAATTCACAGTGTTTTTCTCACATGAACTATTTTTTTCCAGAGTGATATTTTCCCAAAGGCTCATGCTGACTTAAGTTTCTGGAACCTTGTGGGTGGATGTGCTAAATTAAAGACTTGTATTTAAATTTTCTGCATAACACTGGTGGGCTGGAGGCCCCATAGTGGTTCAAACAGATGAAGAGATATTCTAGTCTCCCTAGGTGCAAGCAGGGTTCCATGGGTCTTATTATTTGGAACTTATTAATTGGAAGACCAAGACATAAGTATTTCCTGGATTCATGATTTTATTGGCAGGGATATTTTCTCTCCTAGCTCAGAGAGAGATCATTAATCCCTTAGGACTTGGGAAAGGCCATTTGAAAGTTGTCCTTGAGGCCAAATTCATTCCTTTCCCCCCCCTCTGTTTTGTTACCCCTTCTCAATTTCTATGTTGGAACTGTGTCCACCCAACAACTTTGAGAATTATCTGCAAGGCTTTATATTCTACTCTTTTTTCTTCAGTCTTTGCACTCTCTCCTTCGGGTTCTTCTTTAGCTTTCAAGGGATCAATAGTCACTTCAATACAGATAGTCTAAATATGTAGCCAAAATCTCTCCCCCATGTCAACAATTGCCATCTATCTATCTATCTATCTATCTATCTATCTATCTATCTATCTATCTATCTATCTTCACTTGTGAGTGAACAATGCATCTTAAACTCAGTATGTCCATAATGGAATCTATTATTTCTCCTTCACTCATGCCCCAAACTTTTAGACTTTTTCATTTCTGGCCAGAATATCACCATCTTTTTAGTAGGCAAATTTGCAGAATTTTAGTTCTTCTTGCCTCTTTCTTCTACCCATATTTCTACACCCAGTCACTTGTCAAATCTTACTGCTTTCTGCCTCCTGTTTATATTTTTCTCACTCTCATCACCTCTCAGCTTAACTGTAATGACCTCCTATTTGTTCTTTCTCTTCCCATCTCTGCTCATTCAGATTTATTATATACAGAATACTGTATATAATGCAGAATAGTGAGCTTTCTCTCTAAAGCATTTTAAAATATGATTCATGCCTAATTTTCTATAGATTTCAAATTATTCTGTCACACACTCTTCTTTCAAGTTCAACAAGCTTATCAGCCGTTTCCTTTATGTGACCTTTGATTTTCCACCTCTGTGCATTGCCAAAGTAGTTACCCATGTTCCTCAAAGAAATGGTCTCATAACATCCAAAGTCATAAACCATCCAATGTAATAAATCATCTGGAGATATGACTTGATACCTCCCTCTTCAAGTGTTTCAGCCCTACCTCTCTAGCAACAATAACAAATGCAGACCTGGTAAAGAAAATTCCCACCATTGAAGTCATCGGGACTTTCAAACAGTTTAGTGTCAAAAGAGAGCTATGGGTTTATCAGTAAAAAAAGACATTAAATAGAATTATAACAAATGTAGTAAGTCAGATGAACCCGCTTACATTAAACACCTACTAAGACAGACACTCTTAATAAACTTAATAAAGTGTTGGATATGAAAAAAACAAAGGCCAAAAAAGTACCCCTTTCAAAGACTTACAGTCTAATAATTACCACATTTTAAAGTTCCTAACATATCCCATTTCATTAAAGAATATGGATTAATACTTGCTTTATCATTACACCTTAAGGAACCCTGGGCATTTCTGGTTGTTGAAATATTTTATATGAACTATTTTTCTGTATTCATATATAAGATCCTTGAAATCAGAAACTGTATTCTTTTGAAATGTATGTCTTCAGCACTTAATGCAGTGATTTCCACATGGTATATGCTTAGTAAGTATTTTCCTATACATTCATTTAGTTTTTCATTCTAAGTCTTTCTAAAAAGCATCTGGTACAGTGGATAGAGGATTGGCCATGGAGACTGATTCTGATGCATACCAGTAATCATATAGAAATCATTTAACTTATCAAAGACCCAAGCAACTCATAGTTATAAGTCATATTCAAGCTTATTTGCATGGGTAGAGGGCGTACCCACATCATCAAATCTCTACATTGATGAAATAACTGGTCTGAAATAGATTAGATAGATGATTCAGTTAATCTATATATGAATATATTCACATGTATATATATATATACATATATATATGTATACATGTCTATATCTGTCTCCATTTCATGGAAGTCTTTTAGACTACCATTAGTAGGATTTATTTCTTATCTTGTTGAACATTATTGACAACAAGAGAACTGTTCAGTTCGGCACACATATATTGTATCTAGGATATATTATGACATATTTAATATATATAAGACTGCTTGCCATCTGGGGGAGGGAGTAGAGGGAGGGAGGGGAAAAATTGGAACAGAAATGAGTGCAAGGGATAATGTTGTGAAAAATTACCCTGGCATGGGTTCTATCAATAAAAAGTTATTATAATAAAAAAAATTTAAAAAAAGAAAATTATTGGCAAATGGAACTAGTTAGCATTGGAATAATCTAAATAACAATAATAATAATAATAATAATAATGCAGGAGAAGATATTTGGAACAAGGAAGCCAGATTCTTTTTATTTCCATCTTTATGATCATAAGTAGGACCCAATTCCTGCCTTCAGGAAGTTTATGTGTTTATGGACAAGTATTATTTGGTTTGCAATTAACAAATGTTTGCTCTGGAGTCTAGAAAACCTGAACAGTATCATAAATGACCTCTTATCTTAGGCTCTTTTCTCTTCTACAATCTAAACTTCCTCAAAGTGTACACGTAGGGAAAGACCACAGGAATGGGATCCATTTCTTTCAATGTAGAGACGCATGTGTCTCCAGGTGTTTAAACTCCTTCATTTCCTGACTAATGAAGGTTGAACAGTTCAGCCACAGCACCTCACATTTTTCACTTTGGTGAATAATTTTTGAAATCTCAAATATCAGATCTAAAGACTGAAGTGTCCTTATCAAGGATTACCTGTTTTACTTGATTTTTTTTTTTTTTTTGCTACTGAACAAGTGTGGCTTCCTACCCATGCATCAGTGAGATGATCAAAGAATATGTGCAGATGCAAGCAAAGAAAATCTTTGTCACATTTTCCTGTTTAAAATGGAATAGGGCCATAGGACTTGGTCAACATCTACTGGTATTGTTTCTTATCCCATATTTTCATTGAGCTTATAAGGTGAAGAAAAGACTAAGGCATGTAGAGACATATACAATCCTTGAATATTCCAAAATAATCTCCAATCATTAGTGAATAGGATCATGGCCTAAAGCAGCAGAGAATCTCAATGTCAACTTATTATACTCCTACATGTTCCAGATAAGAATACAGAGGACTTGGTAGAAGTGACTTGCCTTGGGTGACACAGGTAGCCACTGACAGACACAATATCTGACCTCAGTTTCTTTGACTCCAAGGCCAACATTCTTTCCATTGAGCCATTCTTCCTCCCACCTTTCCATCCCTTTCTATGGTTCTGGAGTAAAATGCAAATTGGGAGAGAAGAGAAATCTAGAAAGCTGTATTTTACTTATGATTTTATAGAATGATCTCCATGTCCAGTATGGGATATCTATTTGCCAGAGTTCATTCTCCTTTACTACCCCAGAATTTCTCTCGAATTTCCTCTTCAACTCACCAGCATCTTTTCCTTGTGGACTTTGTTAATAAATTCTGAAAATACTACCACTCATATGCTGTGGACTCATTTCTCAGAGGACTGTGATTTCACTGGCATAGGGGTTTAAGCAATCTCTTATTCCATTAATATAGATTGGCTCTTTCTTTTTCTTAGTGGTTTAGGGAGCTGTCTAGAGTATTGAAAAATGAAGAAACTATCTTGGAGAAAGTTACACCAGTCCCTAAATCTTCATGATGTGAATAAGTTAGAGCAGAAAAAGAAATATATACCAAAAAGAGAGAGAGAGACAGAGAGAGAGGGAGAGGGAGAGAGAGAGAGAGAGAGAGAGAGAGCACTAGCTGAAGAGATAATTCCCCCTGAGTTAGTCAACAGTGGCTTTAGGTGACGGACTCCCACTCAGTCTTAAAGGAAAGGAGAACCGTTAAAGAAAGGGGAGATGAGGAAAATTTCAAATCAGAAGTCAGGAAGATAATTGACAAAGGTCTGTGACTGAGAGATGGCCAACCAAGAGTGGGAATCTAAAGAAGAGACTGGCTTGGCTGGAATACAGAGCAAAGGAAGGGGAAAGGGGTGAGATAAGAAAAAGCTGCAAGAGTGGGATCACATTGTGAAGGCTTTTGAATGTCATTCAGGATTTATATTTTCCTTGTTAAGCATTGAGTAGCCACGGAAGAATATTTTTGAGTAGAGGAGTGGGATGTTATGGGATGAGTACTTGAATTGGACTTTGAGGCTCTGTATTCAAATTTTGACCTTGACACACATAAAATTTTGCACATGTCACTATACTTCTCTAAGATTTCGTATACTTGTCTGTAAAATGAGGAGATCCGACCACATGAATGAATCCCAAAGTCTCTTCCAATTTTAAGTTGACAATCCTATATCACTTTGATCTTCCAGAGCCTTAATTTCCTTTTCTGTAAAATAAAGTTTAAACTACTTGAGTCAGTCAGGTGACACAGTAGATAGAGTATTACACTCAGGAACATCTGAGTTCAAATACAGCCTCAGATACTGTAGATTAACACAAAGAAGTGTCTTTTTCTGAAGAATCTCACCGCAGGGACTCAGAAACAAACAAACAAAAATTCAAATGTGTTCTAGACAGAGTTCAATGGGAGTGTGTGATTCATGGGAAATTACTTTGCCTCTATTCACCTCAGCTTGTCTTCTATAAAATGGGAATAATAACAGCATATATCTTCTATGGTTTCTCTAAAGATGACCTGAGATAGCATGTGTAGAGTTTTACAGAGAAAAACCAAGAAGATGGCAGGTGAGAAGTAATCAGCTAAACTTTCTCACAATGCCCCTTTTAAACAACTAGAATAATTCCTTTGCAGAATTAAGGGATAAAAAATGGTTAATGGTGAGAACTGAGTGAACCACTTGTGACTCAATTTTTTTCTATTCAATTACAGATCCATTCCAAAATCCATCTTTTGAAAAACTTTATTCATTTGTAGAATTGAGACAAAAGTCTTATTGCAATTGTTTGAACTTAGTCCCATGTGGGTGAGAAACCAGATCACTTTTATCTGCATTTTAAAGACCTTTAACTAAAAGCTGACTAAAAACTTTGTTAGGTCCAAAAATTGATGCAAGGAATTTTCTCATAATTGTACATTTGAAACAGTTCATATGGCTTATCTGAAAATGTATCCATTACTCATCAGTCAATTTTTGTGGCCATATTATTTTGATTGTTTACAGATGCATGGCGAGAAGAAGACACTTCCCCCCATCTCATTTCAGGGAATTGTACCTGTTTACTCTCGCCATTCTAACTTAGAAAGTCCCAGTCTTTTCTCCAATTAAAATCAGATTTCCCTAGGTAATTTTTAAAAATAATTGGTCTCATTTGATTATTTTTTTAATACATAAAATGTTTCTTCTTGTATTCAGGATCTACTGTCAAAACTGAGGAAGGTTACTAGTCTTAGTTTTTGGTGGATCAGATACCTAGTGAGAAACAAAAATATGGGGGACTTGCATTCAATATCCTGGATAATGATTAACCACTCTATTGCCCATACACATGCTGGGCAGATAGAGTACTGAGTTCTAGGGCAGAAGAGTACTGAGCACTGTGGGCCAGTGACAAGGGAATAGGGGCCCTGTCACAGTGGCTTTCACAGGATCACACCACCTTAGAAATGCAAAAAAAAAAAAAAAAAATGCTATAAGAAATGACCAGGAGGGGCATGGTTTCAGAAAAAAAAAAGTAACAGAACCTATATGAACTGATCTAAAGTGAAATAAGAAGAACTATTAGACTCAGTAACAGCAGTATCATAAAGATGATCAACTGTGACTTAGTTATTTTGATTAATACAATGATCCATGATAACTCCAAAGAATTCATGATAAAATGTGCTATTCATCTCCAGAGAGAGAGGGAATTGATGAATTCTGAGTACAAATTGAAGTATAATATTCTCATTAAAAAAAAAAAAAACATGGCTAATATGAAGATGTGTTTTGCATCATTTCACATGTATAATTGATGTCATAGTGCTTTTCAATAGATGGTAGATAACTTGAATGGGTAGAAGAAAACCTTGGAAATCAAAGTTTTAAAAGAAAATAATATTTAAAACAAATAAATATTTCTTAAAGTTTTAAAAAGAGTTTTACAAGCTTTAAAGTGCTATATAAATATATAATTGTAGTAGTAGTAGAAGTAGTAGTAGTAATAGTAGTAGTAGTGGTGGTAGTAGTAGTAGTAGTAGTAGTAGTAGTGGTAATAGTAGTAATAAAACTTTAAGGTTCCTTATAATTCTAAAGATTTAATTCTCTTAGCTATGGAATACAAGATTAACACAAAGAAGTGTCTTTTTCTGAAGAATCTCACTGCAGGGACTCAGAAACAAACAAACAAACAAAATTCAAATGTGTTCTAGACAGAGTTCAATGGGAGTATCACCTCTCTATACCTCTCCTGATCTGAAAACAATATACAAAGAGGATGGTGTAGGTAGTTTGATACTGCCTACCAGTAGGTAAGTCCTCCAGCAAGTACTTCTGATAAGGAAGAGCCCACGCATATAACACAGGCCAGATAGATGCTTCTTCTGTCTCAATAGGGTATTGTGAAGGTGGATGAGGTAACAGGACTATAGGCCTCTTAGACCCAAGATAAAAGATGTTATCACATCCCAGCTGGGATTTCCCTTAGGGAGAAAGAAGAGGAGAAGAGTGAGTTCTGAAGCTTCTCCACAAATATGTCTGTCTAACCAGCCTATGGATGTTGAAATCTCCCCTCTTCCAACCTTTCAAAAAATAAATAAAAAAAAAATCCTTAAACTTAATAACTAAAGCCCAGGGCTAAAATCCTTGTATCTGTGGCTAATGTAAATGAGTTCTGGGAAATAACTATTCACAATGGGAGCACTACTGGGACATTGTCTGAGGTCCAATGCAGACAATCACGGGAAGTAATCCATTTATGGGACAAGAAAAAAGCAGAGGCTACAAAAGAAGCTGGGGGAAAGTCAACCTCTTTCTCCTGGAAAATTAGAATGGAGAATGTAGTTTTGTTATCTCTGGGCCTTTTCTAAGTAAGGAGAAATCCTTGCTTGGATAAATGAGCACTGAGGAAAATTGGGAGTGAAGCTTTAGTATTCACAAAATACAAACTTCAATCACATCACATGGGGATCACCAATGAGCGGTGATTCACTCTTGCCCTGGACTCCTAGGAATTGCTCAAGCACCATCCTTGTTTCTGAGGCTGGTGCCAGGCTGAGCCCAAAGAGTGCCAATGCAGAGATGACCTCTGTCTCTAGCGAGAAAAATGAGCAATGACTCCTTTCTGTAACAGCCCCAGAGAATGGGCATCAGGTTATACTTCAAGCCCTCTCAGAAGGGGGAAACCCACCAGTTCTCCAAGACATCATCCAAGACATTTCATGTTGGCTGAGCCCACATAGTTAGGAAGTACTGCCCTGCAAAAAAAAAAAAAAAAAATCAAATATTCCAATCTACTTGTGACGGAATCCATTTTGATACAATTTCCTTCGATGAACCTCACTACTCATCAATGCCTTCACATCTTATAAGATATTTATCTTCATTTTTTTCTTTCACATCTCCCCATTAAAGTAGGTGCCTTGTCTCAGTTCCTTTCCAGGATCACACCACCTGGGAACTGCAAAAACCTTGCTATAAGAAATGACCAGAAATGATTTCGGGGGGGGGGGGGGGGGAGTAACAAAATCTATGTGAAATGAGAAGAACCAGATCATTAGACTCAGTAACAGCTAACCAGTATTGGGATGATCTACTTGAAGATATAGACATAGAATAAGGGCATCATTAAAAAAACAAACAAACAAAAAAAACAGCATATTCTGGTCTCCCCATTACCCACGTTAGTCTGAAGCGTCTTATACTAGACTTAATGAGCACAACAATTCCCTTGGCATGGGCTTTTCATCATATGCAGAATCTTATTATTGTGTCCTTCAAAGAAATGCTTCTGGAAGACCTCCAAAAAGACCATGGGAATTTATCCTAGATTGTTTAAAAGATGATCGACTGTGAAAGACTTAGTTATTTTGATCAATACAATGATCCATGATAACTCCAAAGAATTTGTGATTAAAAAGTGCTAATTTACCGAGAGAGAGAAAGAGAGAGAGAGAGAGAAATGATGAATTCTGAGTGCAAAAGCCTTTATCACTTTCTCCTATGTGTTTCTCTGAAACTCCTCCCCATTTCTCTCCATTCTTCCCTCAGGAGTGAATCAGAACAAACCCAAGACATGTCCACCATGTGGAAGTCCCTTAAAGACTTGAAGATGATTCTAAAGGTGCTCCTCCTACCCCAAACCCAGTTTTCTCCTATCCAAGCAATATATTTTCTAAGATTTGTATCAGTCTTTCTATAAAGTGGTCTCAAACCCTCTGATAGTGTTAATCATCTTCCTCTGGAAAGATACTATAATACAGCCCCCAGAACAAAGCCTGGAGATAGCTGGTAATAGCACAATGTGCCACATTAGGAGCGGAGTAGTGGGAGTCACCGAATCAACAATAATGGTGGCAGTGATAGCAGCAGCATTAGCAGCAACAGTGATGACTCCTAGAAGTCTCAGCCCATGGGCAGCATTGGTCAGATGGTCAAAAAAAAAATTGGTCATAAGAACCAATAGGATGATTTCAGAAAGGCCTAGAGAGACTTATATGAACTGATACTGAGTGAAAAGAGCAGGACCAGGAGATCATTATATACTTCAACAACAATACCATATGATGACCAATTCTGATGGATGTGACTCTCTTCAACAATGACATAAACCAAATCAGTTCCATTTGTTCAATAATGAATAGAACCAGTTATATCCAACAAAATAATTCTGGGAAATGAGTGTAAACCACTACATAGTATTTCCAATCTGTCTGTTTTTGTCCGTTTGTATTTTTGATTTTCTTCACAGATTAATTGTACATTATTTTTAAGTGATTCTTCTTGTGCAGCAAAATAACTGTATGGATATGTATACATATATTGTATTTAATATATACTTTAACATATTTAACATGTATTGGTCTACCTGCCATCTGGGGGAGGGGTTGGGGGAAGGAGGGGAAAATTGGAACAAAAGGTTTTGCAGTTGTCAATGCTGAAAAATTACCCATGCATACATCTTGTAAATAAAAAGCTATAATAAAAAAAAGAAGAAGAAGAAAAAGAAAAAGAAAAATTGGTTGTAAGGAAATTATAGGTGGTCCCCTTTGTTAGCCCTGAAGCAGGATTCTGTTACTTTGTCCATCCTTAGAGCTGGATTGCAGTGTTGGCTCCCAGTATAAGTCTGAAAATAGTTGCACAAAATCCCTGAAGTTTGGGACATTGTATCCTCTATCCAGGAAACATTGTCCTAATTTAACCAAGAGTCAAAAGCCAGGTAATACACTGGGAAAAATAAGCAGATTCTGACCACAGAACATTATTATACTGACAAGGAAGCTCAAATTACATACTCAGAAGAAAATAACAAAGTAAAAGCAGCTATATTCAAAGCCTCCAAGAAAAATAAAACTTGGTCTTAGGCCATGGAAGAACTCAAAAATGATTTTGAAAGAATTAGATGAAAAAAATTGGGAAGAGAAATGAGAGTGTGATGAAAGGAAATACAAAAGGCTAATGAGGAGAAGAATGCCTTAAGAAGCAAAATTGGCTAAATGAGAAAGGAATTACAAAAGTCACCGAGGAAATTAAAATTGAGCAAATGGAATCTAATGACTTTATGAGATATCAAGAAATAAAAACTAAACCAAAAGAATAAAAAAAATAGAAAATAATATGAAATATCTCATTGGAAAAACAAGTGACCTGGAAATAGATGCAGGAAATATAATTTAAAAATTATTGGTCTACTTGAAAGCCATGATCCAAAAAAGAGCCTGGACATTTTTTTTTTTTTTTTTTTTTTAAAGAAATAATCAAATAAAACAGTCCTGATATTCTAGAACCAGATGGCAAAATAGAAAGTGAAAGAATTTACTGATCACCTCTTAAAAAAGATCACAAGCTGGAAACTTGCAGGAATATTATAGCTAAGTATTGGAACTCCCAGAATATTTTCAAGAAGAAAATATTATGAGCATCCCAGAAAGAGACAATTCAAGTATAATGGAGTCACATTCAGAATAACACAAGATTTAGCAGCTTCTCAGTAAAAGAATCAGAAGGTTTGGAATAAAATATTCTGGAGAGTAATGCAGTTAGTATCAAGAATTAGCTAGCCAGCAAAATTCAGTATAATCCTTTAGGGAAAGGTGGATATTCAATAAAACAGAAAACTTTTAAGTAATTGTGATGAAAAGACCAGAGCTGAATAGAAAATTTGACTTTCAGATAAAGGCCACAGAAGAAGAATAAGGGGAGGGGGGTAATAATGAAAAGGAAATCATGTGGCACTTAGGTTAATCTACATTTCTACATGTGATGATGATACTTACAACTCATAAGAATATTCTCATTATTTGGGCAATTAGATTGAGTAAATAAAAGCAAAGGGCATAGTTGTGAGTTTAATAAGAAAGGATAATATCTAAAAAGTAAAATTAAGGGATGAAAGATCAATGAATTGGGAGAAAGGGAAAGGTGGAGGTGGAATAGTGCAAATTATCTGCCACACCAAAAAAAAAAAAGTAAGAAAAAGGCTTTTATATTGGAGGGGAGTAAGAGAAGGGACCGGTGGGGGGGGGATGAGTGAACCTTACTTTTATCAGAATTGGCTCAAAGAGAAAATAGCACACAATCAATAAAAGTGTAGATATCTATCTTGCCCTGCAGGAAAGTAGTGGGGGAAGTGGATAGTGAGGAAGCAGTTAGTCAGAAGCAAAACACTTTTGAGGAGAGACAGGGTGAAAGAACAGAGAGAATAGAATGAATGGGAGGCAGAAAATACAGTTAGCAACAGTGATTGTAAAAAATTATTTTGAAGCAAATTTCTCTGAAAGATTTCATTACTTGGGGATGGAGCAATATGGCAGAGAGTAGGTATATCTCTAACTGACCTCCTTCAAGCTTCCCTCAGATCAATGGTAGGTTAAGACTCTGAACTATTGCACACTGGGAAATCTATTGTGAAGCTCTTAGATTTCTCTGTTGTGATTGCAAGTCAGTGGTTGAACAGATTTACTGTGAGATACCCCAAAGCAAATACAAAATGCAAATTGTAAGTCACTGAATCAAGGAAGAATGTGGGACCAAGCCATGATTACCCAGCACCCGAAGTCAGTCAGCAGAACTACTCCAGGGCAAACTAAAATGGTTGTCACTCATTTGCCTTAAGAATAGACCTCAGCCCTTAAAAAAAAAATGAGCCAAAAAGCAAAAGGCTTTCATGGAGAGAGAGAACAGACCTCACACACTGAGGATCCTAAAAGCAAATCAGCTCTAGATGAAACCCAAATGGGTGATATGAGTTGGTCCCCATTTCACAAGGCTCTCTTGGAAGAATTCAAAAAGGATTTTAAAAGAGTGTTAGAAAAAATGAGATCTTTGCAAGAAGGTATGAAAAAGGAAAACCAGAAATTATCTGAAAAAAAAATTCTTAAAAATAGACTTAATGAAATAGAAAAGGCATACAACTCCTTATAAAATAAATATGAAAAAGAAATCAATTCATTGAAAAACAAAATCTGTGAAATGGAAAAAATGCAATGAACAAAACACTTTATGTAAAAGTTCAATTGGCCAAATGCAAAAGGAGATAAGCTAACTGAAAACAAAAACAAAAACAAAAAACAAAACAAACAAAAACTTTGGAGAATGGCTGAAAAAGTTATAGTCTATGAATGTTATGGAATATTATTTTCCTATAAGAAATTAGCAGCAGGATGATTTCAGAGAGGCCTGGAGAGACTTATATGAACTGATGCTAAATTAAATGAGCAGAACAAGGAGATTATTGTACATGGCAACAGCAAGATTATACAGTGATCAATTCTGATGGACATGGCTCTTCTCAATAATGAGATGATTCAGGCCAGTTCCAATGATCTTGTGCTAAAAAGAGCCATCTACACCCAGAGAGACAACTATGGGAACTAAGTGTAGATCACAACATAGCATTTTCACTCCTTTTGCTGTTTGCTGCCATTTTATTTTTTCTCTTTTTTTTTCCCTTTTTGATCTGATTTTTTTTGTACAGCAGAATAATCGTATAAATATGTATGCATATATTGGATTACTTGCCATCTAGAGGATGGGGTTGGGGTAAGGAAGGGGAAAATTGAAACACGAGTTTTGCAATGCTCAATGTTGAAAAATTATGCATGCATATGTTTAGAAATAACAACCAAAAAAACTTTAATAAAAAAAGAGACTCCATTTCTCAAATGTATAGGTAACTGAGTCAAATATATATATATAACAGAATAACAACAACAAAATAACCAACTTAAGAGCCATTGCCCAATTTATAAATGATCAAAAGATATGATCCATGCCCAAAGGACTATAAAATTATGCATATCCTTTGACCTAATAATATCATCATTCGGCATGTTTCCCCAAAGATATATTTTTTAAAGGAAAAGGACTTATATGTACAAAATATTTATAATACCTCTTTTCTCAGAGCAAAGAATTGGAAATTGAGAGGATCAATTGGGGAATGGCTGAATAAATTGTGGTATGGAATTTTGATGGAATATTATTATTCTATAAGAAATGATGAGCAGGGTATTCTCAGAAAAATTTGGAAAGTCCCTCATAAGGTCATGTGTGCAAAGGGATAGCAATGTTCTCGGAGAATCAGCTGTTTGCTAATCTTTTTTATACTCAGCAATGCAATGATCTAAGATTACTCTGAAGGACTACTGATAAAAAAAAAAATGTTATGTATACCTAGAGAAAGAACTGATTATGTCTGAATGCAGATTGTAGCATACTTTTAAAAGTATATTTTTAGGGAGAATCTATGTTTTCTTTTCTTGAAATGACTTATATGGAAATTTTTGCAAAAACTTTATATGTATCTTCTCAGTGGGATTATGGGGAAGGAGAAAATGAAAGAATCTGAAGCTCAGTGTTTTAAAAGAAAATGTAAAAATGATTTACGTGTAACTGGGTAAAAATAAAATGTTAAATTTAAAAAAAAGAAACAAATGACCATTAGGTTGTCTAACTCTACAGTTCAGTGATTTTGGGGATATTTGCACTGTTTGCTGACCTTCAAGAGTTTGACAGAGATTACATACATAACTTTAATGCATATAATTACAAGATAAATTAAATCAAATAAGAAGAAAGTACTGTATATAAGAGCTTAAAGAGCAGGTTCTTATGCATTAAGAAGGAGAGGAAGAGATGGGGAGGGAAGGGGTTCCCTAAACCAGCTGGGGTTTGAGTTGGATTTTCTTTTTCAATATAACAATCTGAGATAAATGCCCATGCTCTTTTTGCAAGTCTTCCAGAAGCATTTCTTTGAAGGATACAACAACAGAATTCTTTACATGATGAATGGCCCATGCCAAGGAAATTGTTGTGCTCATGGGTCTAGTATATATGATATTGGGGTCCAAAACTCTCCAGATTAACATGGGTAATGGGGGAGATCAGAATATGCTGAGATTTTTTTTTAATGAATCCCTTACTTTTTATCTGTAAATCTAATAAAATTTGTGCAGAATCCAAGCCTCCGCCTTAGGATACATTCAAGTAGATCATCCCAACACTGGCTAGGCAGATTTTTCTTTGTTTTTATTCCACTTCTCTATATGGCAACGAAAAAGGATTTAGAAAAGGAAGGCAGCAAAAGTAGTCACAACTCCAGCTGGATCATCACTGACAGCACAGCAGATGACAGATAGACAGCAGGAAGGCAGCAACAAGGCTTGGCCCAACAGCTAAGAAGGTGAGAATTAGAACAGGTGCTGGTCCACTTACACAGGCAAAACTGCTTTGGGGAGTGGGCCAAGGTACAGGCAGGGTGGGAAGAGATTACTTGAGCATCCGTGGCAGGTGGTAAGCCTGAGGGGATTCAGGGTAAAAGATAGTAAGAGGATGCAAAGCCCAGATCAGCCATGCATATCAACTGTGAAGCAGATAGACCCTGGCAGAGTGGAGGGTACACCATGATCCCAGGTCAGAAAACTGAAAGGTGGAGCCAAAGTGGATTAAAAAAATAGAACTCACAATTCTGTATGTTATCACTTTGAGGACTGACCAAGTTTGGAGGTGTTTGTCTATTACATGACTAAGCAATAGATCCTATCTGTGCAGAATAAGCACTCTCTCCATTGAAGCCTCCACAGTTATTTCCTTTCCTTTCTTTTCAATCATTTCCTCTAAATGCTGATCTGACTTCTTGGCTTGGGAAACACTGTGTGCTCCCTATTGCCTATGGAATTAAATCTCATCTTTTTCTTTGAAACCCTTCCCAACCTGGTCTCAACCTGTCTTTCCAGCCTCATTGTATATATTTTCGCTTCTCATTCAACAACCCATTCAATATTTTTTTTTTCATACTCTTCTTCACATAGAACAACCCATCGCCTTGTCTCTATTGTTTTGTCCTGGCTGTCCCCAATCTCTCCCACCCTCCTTAGAACTCCCTCCTCATCTTTACCTCTTATCATTCCTTGTTTTTAAGACTTGATTGAAACTCAAACATCTACATGAAATCTTCTCTGATCCCCTCTCCACCCTTCCCCATTGTAAGACCTTCCATCTTTAAACAACCTCATATTGATTTTGCTTATTCTTATATATGTGTAGGTATTATTTCACCTTAGATAAAATATATCATTTGATTTTAGAAACTATCTCACTCTTTTATTCTCTTATCTGTAGACCCTAACACTGTATATACTGAGTATATATATATATATATATATATATGAAATATATATCTGTTGTGTATAATTGATATCAAATTGCTTATTTTCTCAAAGGGAGATAGCAAAGAAAGAGAGATTTTAAAATGCAAATTAAAAATTAATGTTAATGTTGTACATGTAATTGGAAAATAATATAAAATGTATATTTAACAATATAAAAATGTATTGGGAAATTTTTGCTGCTTGTTTGATTGCTTGAAACACTCTGGGCAAATCCTGGAGTAGTTGTGGAAGATCAGTAATTGTCAGAATCTTTGCCAATTCATAGATTTTATATACTTCTCATTTTTCCTTCATTAATAATGATTCCTTAATTAAATCATGACTACTTGATGACTTTTTATTTCATTTATATTGCTTCCAGATCTTCATTCTTCTATGATAATACCTCACTTCACCCTCTGATGATTAGAGCTGGAAAGGGCTTTGGAGATCATTGTCCTTTTCCTTGCTAAGACCAGTTCCACTCTTTGTGTCTTTGATTCCATCTTTTTCCATCTGTTTGAGAGTGTTGCTTCTTTCATTCCCCTCTGCCTAATTGTCAATTTCTCCATATTAACTAGCTATTTCTCTGATACCTATAGATATTATTAAGAGAAACAACACTTAATTCATAACCCTCAAGTTATCCTACATTTCTTTCCTTTCAAAAAATTCAAAAAAATGTTGTCTCCATGACAGTCATTGCCTTCACTTTCTTGCCCCCTACTCACTCGTCAGCGACTTACGTACAATCTGGTGTCCATTTTCAGTACACAACTGAAATGTTTCAAAGTCATAAATGATTTGTTAATGCTAAGTCCTGTGACCTTTTCTCAGCTCTCATCTTTTCTGACCTCCTTCCAGCTTTTGAAAATATTGATCTAACCCCCAATTATTATTTTTACTCCTTTGTTCCATAATGTTATCACATTGTGCTTCCCTATTTACATGTCTAATACTTCTCAGTTTTCTTGACAGTACCGTGATCTTTCATGTTTCTACAACATCCATGAGTGGATCCAAAATCTCTGTACCAAGACACCTTTATATTTTATGTCTTGATCAGTTCTTTGAGTTCAACTATCATTTCCCTAAAGACCTACATCTCCAGTCCTTCTTTTTTCCCTCAATTTCAGTCTTATATTTCCATCTTCTCAATGGAGATATCATAGGCAACTCTGTTTTACACATCTAAAACCAAACTTTCCCTAATACCCATCCTTGTACTTACCTTAACTGTTTCTATTGATCTTGCCATCATTCTTTTAGGAACCCAAGTTTGCATCCTGAAAATCAATCTACACACACATACACACACACACACAAACACACAAAGTTGACAATTTTTGTCTAAGTCCTCACTTATTTTCAAATCTTTCCCATTTCTTCTAATCTATTTAGGTACCTTCTTTCAGAAACTCATTGCATATTGCTTGGATTATTCCAGTATCTTCTTAATAGTTGTCTTGCATGTAGCACTGCCAAATTTATATTCCTAAAGTATAAGTTCAAGCATGTGACTTTGTTGCTCAAGGATCTTCAGTGGCTCCCTGTGTCTTCATGAAATAATAAGTCCTTTGTTTGGCATTTAAAGTTTTTCACACCTTGATTCAACTGTATTTTACAACCCATTGCTTAGCTTGCTCCTCAAGCAAACTGGAACGCTTGCAAGTCAATCTTATATCTCTTGCCTCAGAGCTTTTGAACAGGCTTTTCTCCATAATGTAATATGCACCTAGCCCACATCAATTTCTATTAATGCCTCACTCTTTTCAATCTTTAGTTAAAGAAACCTTTGGTCATATCTTCCAGTCAGTATTCAATCCATCCCCATCATTGTGTAGACAGCCAAATATTTATTTGTGAACATACTATATCTTTCAATTTTGTTAATCTCTTTTTTGATTTTCATGTCTACTTTAGTATTTAATTAAAGATTTTAATTTTCCCTAGCTTTTTTAGAACTTTCATAGCTAATTCAGTGATCTTTATCTCTAGTTTGATCATGTAAGCATTTAAAGTTATAAAATTCACCTTATGTATGATTTTGGATGCATCCCATATATTTTGGTATATTGTCTCATTATTGTTGTTTTCTTTAAAAACATTAGTGATTTCTATGATTTGTTGTTTGACCCACTCATTCTTAGGACTATTTAGTTTCAAATTCATTTTTTAATTTTTTCCATGACACTTTATTACACATAATTTTCATTGTATCATGATCTGAAAAAGATACATTAAATATTTAATTTTTTCTGCATTTGATTGTGAATTTTTAATGCCCTAATGCATGGCCAATATTTGTATAGTTACTAACATTAAAGGGGGAAAAAAGGATATTTCCCTTTCTAACCTCATTCAATTTTCTCTAGATGTCTATCATATCTAGTTTTTCTAAAATTATTTTCAACTTCCTTCATTTATTGTTTATTTTGATTATCTGATATTTGATATTTGATTCTAGTTCTTTTTTTCCACAAATTCCTTCCTTCTCCAAAGATCTGAGAGGTAAAATATCCTTCTTCAAATGTGCTTCTAATATCACTCTTTATATCTAAATCATGAACCCATTTTACCTTATCTTTGTATAGGATGTTAGGTCATGCCTAGTTTCTGCCATACTAATTTACACTTTTCCCAGCATTTTTTTGTCAAATAGTGAACTTTTTATCCCAAAAGTTGAGGTCTTTGGGTTTGTCAAATATTAGATTACTATAGTCATTTTGTCCTGTAAATCTAAGCTATTCTACTATTCAATTACTGTATTTTTTAGCCAATACCTAATGGCTTTGATGGCTGTTGCTTTATAATCTAGTTTTAAGTCTGCTATAGCTAGGCCACCTTCATTTGCATTATCTTTCATTAATTCCCTTGAAATTCTTGACTTTTTGTTCTCCCAGGTGAACTTTGTTTTTATTTTTCCAACTTTGTAAATAATTTCTTGGGAGTTCGGTATAGCACTGACTAAGTAGATTAATTTAGGTAGTATTGTCATTTTTATTGTATTAGTTCAGCCTACCCATGAGTACTTGATATTTTCCCAATTGATTAGATCTGACTTTATTTGGGTGGAAAGTGTTCTGTAATTATGTTCATATAGTTCCTGAGTTATTTCAGAATATGTTTAAAGGCTTGATTTAAAGTTGTTTCTGAGGAAAATTAGAAAAAGCTCAGTCAACTTTCTGGTTTTTTCCTCCCATTTTTCCTTCACTTCCAAACATGTAATATCCATGAAGTAGGATATATGCTGCTTGAAGGCTATGCTTTTCTCATTTTGTATTTATATTGCCAGCATCTAACAATAGTGCCTTGTACAATCAGCATTTAAAAACTCCTCAGAGAATTCCAATTCCACCATCCTCAAATATTTCTCATTTGTGCAAATATGGCACAATGTATAAAAAAATAAACTTTAGAGAAGTAAAAATAAGGGATACCAAGTACTTCAAAGAAGAAGAGGTCACTTTTTTGTAGGAGCAAAAGATAATACTTTAATAAAGCAGTATTTTCTTAGATCTTAAAGAGTGAAAGAGAGTTTCTGAGATGTGAATATGGCAGGTCTGACCAACAGGAGGTAAAGTACATAGAAAAGAAAGTAGGGTGGACTCAGAGAATTTTAGTGCTCCTGAAGAATAAATGTATCAAAGTCTGGCTTTGACCCCCTAATGCTAGGGCAGTAGAAGCAAACTTCTCATTTTAGAAAAGGGGGATTTTTGCCTTGGAACAAGTTCTAATGGTTATAGAGTTGAGGAAGGATGGCTATTTTCTCTAAATGACATTCCCCAAATGTCTTCATAAGATGAGAAACAGTTTATATGGAACACAAAGAAAAAGCCACTCACTTAAACTATATTAATGGATGTAGTATTTACCACATGGGTTCAAAATTCGTTTACCCAAAATTTTCCAATGCAACCAGATATACTTCTGTCCCTTCCTTGATCTTTCCATATACCCGTTTTTGTATTCAAACCTAAGCCAATAGCTGTCCCTTGCCTCTTTCCCCCAATAATTTATAAAGCATGTGCTTAACAGCCAGTGTTTCCATCCAAAGTGTACCCTCAGATTTAGCCACATCAGGATTGCAACTACCAGAATTTTCTTCCCTTTTTTTTTTGGCTCGCAAGAGCCAAGATATTCCATGCCAGCATTGTAAACTGAGAGCTCTATCGTGAGCAGCCAATAACTCTGTGGTTAAACCACTGGACCACCTTGAGATTATTATGGTTTATGGGAGTGTGTTTGGGCTATAGATTGATTCTGTTGTAGAGTTGGAGTTTTGTTTTGTTTTTTGGTTGTTGCAGGTTTTTTGTTTTGTTTTGTTTTGTTTCTTTTTTTGAGATGTGGGATTGGGTACTTTCTTTCTGATGCTTTTTGGTAGACAAGGAAGAAGAGGAAGAGCAAGATAATGAACTGAAGTTTGTTCATTTATTTGTTTGTTTTCAACAAAGCCTAATGGAGATGAAACAGGATAGAAGTTCCTCTTCCAAAAAGCTGCCTGAGCATCCCAATTCTGTGCTTTCTAAAGAGTCTTTGAGTTATTCACCTGGGTAAATATTTTTTCCAGGTTTTTAAGCCTGCCCCAGAGCACAAAAATTTCTTTTTCTTTGCAATTGCAATCATCAAGAATAAAATGGTTCATTGAGAATTCCAGAATCAATCATAATTATTGCTCAACATTTTGTATCCTGGGCTAGACTTGATGACTCAATCTTATGAGGAAAATCAGGGTTCTCTCTCACTTTCTCTTTCAAACAATTTTTTACAGGAATTAAGTGATGTTCCAGGATATGTGTGAGCTGTTCTCGGCTATAATATAGCCACTTTCTCCATGTTCACTTTGTAATTTGTACCTGAAGAGCTGTTTGTTATATTCCATCCCTCCTTCTCACCATTTCATCTGCGAGGAGAGAATCTATCTCCATTCCACTCCTGTAATTACATAATAGTATCCAATATAAGACATTGTATAGTGGGTAACAAGAAACACTTGGGTTCAAATTTACCTTAAATACTATCTTCCTGACTGTGAGCAAGCCTCCTATCTTTTTAGAGATTTGGTTTCCTCACCTATAGCTCTTACCATACAATGTTATTGTGAAGACCAAATGAGAGGATGTGTTTACAAACAGTACTCAAAAAGTTTAATATACTTTATAAAGACCAGTTTCATACTCTGACCTTTATATTATATACATATATGTGCATTTATATGTATACATGTACTTATGGCCCAAATGAATAAATATTCTATTTCACACATGTATCTGAAAAGGATCCCCAGAAAACATAGGTACAATCTTGTCAGTTTACATCTGAGAATGTTGAAACTGAAGGAGATTTCTTTTAATTTTAGCAGAATGCTAGAAGGAGCTGGAATTCAATGCTCTAATTTTATGAAGAGGAGATGCAGAGAATTGAAACTATTTACCCAAGGTCATAGAAGCAGCATACCTTTGAAATTTGAACCTAAGATGTTTTCTTTTTTCAAATATCAAGCATTCATTTATTTCCTCCTTCCCATATCCCCTATCTACTTGGGTAAGGGGAAAGGAGAGATAGAAAGAGATATAAAGCCACATTATCACATAAATGAAATCAAGCAGAACAAATCTCCACATTAGTTGAATGCAAACACATTTCTTATTCTACATAGTTATTTTATCATCTCTCTATCTTGAGATAAGTATCAGTTCTCTGGCAGCACAATTGAAGATTCAGTTGATCAGAGTCCTTATGTAGTTCAAAATTTTTCATTTTTCCTATGTTGTTTTGACATAAATTGTAATCCTGTTTTTACTGATTTCACTTTTCATCAGTTTGCACAAGTCTTTCCATGTTTTTTGAAATCATCTTTTTCTTCATTTTTATAACATAGTCAAATACATTCATTCCCCAATTGGGAAAACCATTCCTCATAAACTTCCAGGCTTTTTGGTCACCACACACACACACACAAAAAAAAAAAATTGAAAAAGAGAGAGGTGCTATATAAGTCTATAGGTGATAGGCTACAGGACTATCTTGTAGATGAATTTTGTGAAAGTTCCACCATCCTACAATCCTTTGATGAATTTGTAAACTTATCATTGTGGATTCTAATTTCCATTCTACCACGAAGTGACACATGCCACATCTCATTTCACTCTTGTCTATTTTTTTTTCCATGAGATCTGACAAGGGATCTTACTAACATAATAGAGTTCTTAGCGTTATTTCTTACCCTTTTCTCAGGAATTGATCATCCAGTGAAGATTACTACTGCTCATCTGAATATTGTGATAATCTTTTGTCACTTGGCTGAAATGGGAATTCTTAACATTTCCAACTACAGTTCTTCATAGTTGAGAGCTTCCTTTTTTGTAGACCAATTTCTCTTCCTACATTCTGTCATCAATCTATCTATATGACAGTCCTCAAATGTCACATTTTTTCTTATTTTTCTACCCCATTCCATCATCCTTCTTCAATTACTTTTCCATCTTTAACAAAATGTTCTTTATAGAAAGTTTCTTCCATGGAAATTACTATGGGTTTGCATATATATACCTATTTGTCTCTTAGATAAGCTCGGAAGATGGAGGTCATTAATGATGACTTCCCCTGACCTTATTCTGCCATTTCTTATCTCTCTGTACAACCACAAAGAATATCTTCTTCTGCCATTCTTTGGAACTCTTCCTTCCTCAAGTGTACCTGTTGGAGTCTTCTTCCTTTGTGCTGTAGATGCTTCTATGATCCCTACAACTAAATTATTCTCATGTTTTCTAGTGTACACTCCCTGGATCTCCCTCGTGTCCTCATCTCATCCTACCAAGTATAACGCAAGCTTGTGGCCAACTGTCAGGATAAGGAATATGTTATTTTTCATATGGTCAATAGATCATAAATCTTGAATTGTACAGACCAGAAAAAATCATCTGGCCAGTCTTATAACTTCACGAAACTGATGCCATCAATATAACCCTAGGTAAGGCCTTTAATGGATACTTTTGGATTGGGTTTAACTAGAGTAGATTCACTAATGGACACCACAATTGAAAAATAATGTGGATTTTCTGGAAAGTCCCTTGAGTATGGTAATCAGGATGGAGAAGTGTCTTCAATTCATTTCATCTCAGATTTAACTAAACAACTTAAGGATCTGTTGCCATTGATTTCTCTGCATCTTCAACTTTTAACACAATGCCTGATGCCTAATAAACAAGTAATGAATACTTGTTGACTGCTTCATTAGAGATGGAAATGAGTGGGAATGTTTAATGTAGTGAAGAGAAGACTTGGGTTGTGAATTTCTATGTTTGTGTTTATGTGTATGTGTCTGTAAGGCAGTGTATTCTAGCTATATCTAAGAATTCTAAGGATTGGGCCAGAGCCAAGATAGCAGAGAGTAGACAGGTCTTTGTCTGAGCTCTTCCTGGCTCCCTCAGTTCAATACCATATCAAGCTTCTGAACTGACTTTGGAGTGACAGTATCTACAAATATTTGGAGTGTAACAAATTTCCAGAAGAAGACATTTTGAAAGAACTTTAGAAAAGGTCTGTTTCAATCGAGCAGAGGAGATGAATAGGATGGGGGCAACTGCCAAACACAGACTCAGCACAGGGACTCAGGCCACAATGCAGGAATCTACAGGGAGACTGAACCAAAATATAGCAGTGTTGGCTGCTCTGTCCTTGTTCAGAAGCCAGTGGATCAGCAAACTAACTGTGAGACATCCAACTAGAATACAAAAGGTAAACAGTGAGTCCTGGAACTCTAAAACAATGTGGGACTTGGTCATGCCCACACAGCATAGGAAAGAAGCCATCAATACTGGCCTCAGGGTAAGGTGAAGCCACTTTCACTTGTGGAAAATTGGGACAATCTCCCTTCTGCCCAAGAGCAGGCCTCAACCTTTAAAAATGAGACAGAGAGAGAGAGAGAAAGAGAGAGAGAGAGAGAAAGCACTTTGGCCATAAACAGCTTTTATGGAACCAGAGAAAAATAGACCTCAAACCCTGAGGACACTAAAAGCAAATCATCTCCAGATGAAGCTTCAAAGAGTGATATAATTTTGTTTCCATTTCACAAGGCTTTCTCAGAAGAATTTAATAAGGATCTTAAAAGAGAAAGGAAAAATGTGGAAAGAAAATGGGAACTTTGTAGGAGAGTTTGGAAAGGCAAACAGAAGTTATCTGGAAAAAAAAAAAAACCTCCTTAAATATAGATTTAGCAAACTGGAAAAAAGCCTATAATCCTTACAAAATAGATTTGACAATAAGGAAAAAGAGAGCAATCCCTTGAAAAATAGAATTTGTGAAATGGAAGAAGAAATTGAATGAACAAAATATCTCATTTAAAAGTTTTATTCAATAAATGCAAAAGGAGATTAAAAAGTTAACAAAAATAGCTTATTCTTTCCCTATTTTTGCTATATTTTTTAAATAGTTTGCATAGTACTGTAATTAATTGTTCTTTAAATGTTTGGTAGAATTCACATGTAAATCCCTCTGGCCATTATTTGCTTAGATCCAGCAATGTTTCTTCTACTGGGTCTATATCCCAAAAAGAACTTAAAGGAGGGAAAGAGACAAACATGTACAAAAATGTTTGTGGCAGTCCTTTTTGTTGTGACCAGAAAATGGAAACTGAGTGGATGCCCATCAGTTGCAGAATGGTTGAATACATTATGGTATATGAATGTTGTGGAATATTATTGTTCTGTAAGAAACAATCAGCAGAATGATTTCAGAGAGACCTGGAGAGACTTATATGAACTGGTGCTGAGTGAAATTAGCAGAATCAGGAGATCATTGTACAGAGCAATAACAAGATTATATGAGGATCAATTTTGATGGATGTGGCTCTTTTCAACTGTGATACAGAGAATTATCTGCACCCAAAGAGAGGACTGTGGGAACTGAGTGTGAATCACACCATATAATTTTCACCCTTTTTGTTGTTGCTTGCTTGCATTTTATTTTCTTTTCTCATTGTTTTTTTTTTTTTCCTTTTTTATCTGATTTTTCTTGTGCAGCATGATAAATGCAAAATGTATAGAAGAATTGCATATATTTAACATATATTGGATTACTTGCTTTCTGGGGAGGAGGAGAGGGAAAAGGAGGGAATGATTTTTGGAGCACAAGGTTTTGCAAAGGTGAATG